>NC_084735.1:55066767-55361767 GCF_033978785.1 Entelurus aequoreus
CATTCAATGCCACGTGCAGTGATTTCTCCAGATTCTCTGGACCTTTTGATGATATTACGGACCGTAGATGGTGAAATCCCTAAATTCCTTGCAATAGCTTGTTGAGAGATGTTGTTCTTAAACTGTTCAACAATTTGCTCACGCATTTGTTCACAAAGTGGTGACCCTTGCTCCATCCATGTTTGTGAATGGCTGAGCATTTCATGGGAGCTGCTTTTATACCCAATCATGGCACCCACTTGTTCCCAATTTGCCTGTTCACCTGTGGGATGTTCCAAATAAGTGTTTGATGAGCATTCCTCAACTTTATCAGTATTTATTGCCACCTTTCCCAACTTCTTTGTCACGTGTTGCTGGCATCAAATTCTAAAGTTAATGATTATTTGCACAATTTTTTTTTTTTATTGCAGCGTGGCGAAGTTGGTAGAGTGGCCGTGCCAGCAATCGGAGTGTTGCTGGTTACTGGGGTTCAATCCCCACCTTCTACCATCCTAGTCACGTCCGTTGTGTCCTTGGGCAAGACACTTCACCCTTGCTCCTGATGGCTGCTGGTTAGCGCCTTGCATGGCAGCTCCGGCCATCAGTGTGTGAATGTGTGTGTGAATGGGTGAATGTGGAAATACTGTCAAAGCGCTTTGAGTACCTTGAAGGTAGAAAAGCGCTATACAAGTATAACCCATTTATCATTTATTTATTTATCAGTTTGAACATCAAATATGTTGTCTTTGTAGCATATTCAACTGAATATGGGTTGAAAATGATTTGCAAATCATTGTATTCAGTTTATATTTACATCTAACACAATTTCCCAACTTATATGGAAACGGGGTTTGTATATATATATATATATATATATATATATATATATATATATATATATATATATATATATATATATATATATATATATATATATATATATATATATATATATATATATATGAACTGTCTGTCCCCACATTCTAAAATTGGACTTTACCATGAAATAATGAAATTTAAATTTTTGTTATATTAATGTATCATGCGTCTTTACTTACAAGTGCAATTAAATATGTTAGTTTTAATGCTGCAGTGCTGATGTAACTACAAACATAATATTTAGCAACTAAAAAAAGCATAGCTGGCTAAGCATTTATTTGTATTTTACAGCCAGTTAACATTTAAATGTCTTCCAATAAACACACAAAGTTGGTCTTTTCTTCTATTTAAGTCAAGTCATTTACAAAACGGTAAAAATGGTGGACTGTAGGCTAGTAGGAGCTCGCAGCTACACCACAGCTGAGCACACAAACTAGACATACGTCATAAGTTTCCCGAATTGAACAATATTGCCGTCAAAACAGCAAGTTTGTCAATATAAACAAGTTTCAAATAATTATAGTTGCATATAACAAAGTCTGCAAAGCAGAAACACATTAGACAGTATCTAGTAACAAACGTGTCCGCATCATTTGATTTACTGTGACATGAGCTTAACATTTAGAAGTATTGTATCCAGAAAGTGTTGCCAAAAAACAACAATTACCACTCCAATTCAACTTAAAGACAGCTGTGGAGGGAGGCGTGGCCTGCGGGCCTGCCGCGTAACGGGGTGTGCAAGGACCGGCCTTGAAGACAGCGACAGGTGAGTGGATGGCCCAGGTGGGCCTTGTTATCTAATCACCTGTCGCCTTTATTAGCAGCAGCCGGAACGAGACACGGGGTGGGAGTTGGAGTGGGAGCTAGAGAGAGAGAGACACGGACTTGGAAAAAGAAAGACATTTTGCTGGAAAGCAAAAGCGCAGCAATCTGTATGCAAATAAAGCAGTGTTGTACCCAGAAATCCGGGCAGTGTGTGGTGGTCCGAGGAACCCACTAGAGGGCAACCTCTACAACAGCATACTTTCGTTCAAAACGGTTAACAATAAACAGGTTTGTGTTTTTCGTACATACCATTGTTTTCTGTTTAACTCATTTCACTTGATCAAACCTTTCACGTTCTATACTACAAAATAAAAGTATATACTAAGATTACTCCCTACATGTGTATATGTATGTATGTATATACAGGTATATGTATATTTATATATGTGTATGTGTTTGTATGTATATATATGTATCTGTTTATATTTTATTTTATTGCTGATTATTATTATTATTAATGTATTATTATTTATTTTTATTTATTTATTTTTTTCTGTTTATTTAATCGATGTATTTGTAGATATTTCTTTGTTTTTTTTTTGTTTTTTTTCTTTTTTTGGGGGGGATGGTATGGGTGGGATATAAACAAAAATATTTTGAGATTTAGGGCAAACAATAGATATATGATTTACTGTATGTGAATATGATGTAATGGATAGGAATGTCTGATGCTGGATGTCAATAAAAATTAAATGAAAAAAAAAAAAAGATTCGGGCTGATACTGTATCGGGTGGTATCCGATTGAAGACTGAAATATTGTTAGCGAATGGGAGGTGAAGAAGTTCTATTGGAACACCTTCAGTTTTAAGATTTAAATACATTTTCAAGGAAACCATTTGACATATGATGTACGTTATATATGCGACATTTGTGTACAACTTTTTCACTCCCCATACAATATCGATATTGGAGCCTTGAGTATTGGCTGATATTGATATTGATCTAATGAGTTATTAACTGGACTCAAAAAATTGTTTTTAAATTCTTTGTAGTGTGGGATGTTAGAAAAGGTTTGATCAAGTGAAATTAGTCAAACAGAATTGAGATATTAACTGATTTTAGCAGCGGTTTTACATGCAAGCAGATATCATCCAATATGTGTGTTTTTTTGCTGGTATCGGACCGATATCCAATATCATTATCACATCCCTAACTAAAACCAATCTAATCTAATTTTGGTCAATATTTGCCAGCTATCTATTTGAACAACACATTGTTAGCTTTGTGTTTTAGCTGACAAGGCAATTAGTGTATATCCAATACAATTAATTCATATGACTACCTTTTATTTTTGCAACATACAAGGCAGAAAATGGCCGCACTTTGGACTCTCTTGACTCAGGGACCATTTAGCCTGAACTTGACCTTCCAAAACTTGGGACAAAAAGGCTGTTGTGTCTGCCAGGAGATGAAGACGGCGTCTTGTTGATGTTCTGCCGGCTTCTCATCCTTCAGGCTTCCACTGAGGTCAGGATGCTGAAAGTTCCTCACAGACGCACGATTGTCGAGATTTTCCACGCTGACCCCGGCTTGAACTTGTGACTCCTGCCTCTGTCGGAAGAACGTCAGCAATTAAAAGGAACTGCAAAGGTTAGCGGCGGTTCAGACTTGATAAGCATCTTGAAATGGAGAAGTTGAGAGGAGAAAGGTCAGTGGAAGTTTAAAGAGAGCGCACTCAGTCATGGCCAGGATTAAACAAGCAAAACAAAGGAAGTTGCTGCTGTTTGCACACAAAAAGGCTGGATTTCCTTTTCTTTTACTTGTCAAGCTCTCCTGTGGAAAAAATAAAAATTGTCAAGTGTAGCTGATTGGCAACCAAAACACTTTATTTTATATTTTTTTAAACCACTATATGTTTGTTTAAATTCAAGTTCTGTGAGGCACATCCTTTCTTCCCTGTCCTGTTCACATAAGTGTTACCATAGTTTGCAATAGTAATCCTCTTGAGCGTGACTTAAGTTTCACTACCCCTAATGGTTCTTAAGGATGCAACAATTATCTGGTTTTACAAAACCCAAAACCAGTGAAGTTGGCGCGTTGTGTAATTCGTAAATAAAAACAGAATACAATGATTTGCAAATCCTTTCCAACATATATTCAATTTAAAAAGGCAAGATATTTGTCTTATTCTTATTACATAAAAGACAATATATTTAATGTTCGAACTGAAATACTAAAACATTTTTTTGCAACTAATCATTGAATTTAGAATTTAATGGAAGCATCACATTGCAAAAAAGTTGACACAGGGGCATTTTTACCACTGTGTAACATGGCCTTGCCTTTTAACAACACTCAGTAAACGTTTGGGAACTGAGGAGACCAACTTTTGAAGCTTTTCAAGTGGAATTCTTTCCCATTCTTGCTTGATGTACAGCTTAAGTTGTTCAACAGTCCGGGGGTCTCCGTTGTGGTATTTTAGGCTTCATAATGCGCCACACATTTTCAATGGGAGACAGGTCTGGACTACAGGCAGGCCAGTCTAGTACCTGCACTCTTTTACTATGAAGCCACGCTGTTGTAACACGTGGCTTGGCATCTTGCTGAAATAAGCAGGGGCGTCCATGATAAAAAATGAATAAAAAATAGTACTACTGTATTTTTTTGGATTATAAATCGCAGTTTTTTCATAGTTTGGCCGGGGGTGCGATTTATACTCTGGAGCGACTTATGAGTGAAATTATTAACACATTACCGTAAAATATCAAATAATATTATTTATCTCATTCACGTAAGAGACTAGGCCAGGGGTCGGCAACCTTCACCACTCAAAGAGCCATTTTGACAAGTTTCACAAATTAAAGAAAACAATGGGAGCCACATAACTTTTTCGAAAATTTAAAATGAAATAACACTGCATACAAAGCTTTTTTTGCTTTGTGCTATGTTTTAACCAGGGGTCTCAAACACACGCCCCGGCCCGCACCTTATTATGACAACCTACTGTTAACGCGGCCCGCGAGGTTTATATGAATGGCGATTGACAGCGTCATACTTGCCAACGTTCCCAATTTTACCGGGAGACTCCTGAAGGTGCAGGACTTGATAGCACTGCTTTTAGCACCCTCTACAGTCTGCAAATATAGCGCACCTGCTCGGTCACACATGTTGAATGCAGCTTCTGTTTCCACACGTCAGTCACAGCAAGGTATAGTTGGTCAACAGCCACACAGTGGCCATTGACGGTGGCCGTAGAAAAAAACTTTAACACTGTTACGTTACAAATATGCACCGCACTAAAAAAGAATGACAAACACATTTCTGGAGAACATCCGCACTGTAACACAACATAAACACAACAAAACAAATACCCAGAATGACATGCAGCCCTGACTCTTCCACTACCACCAAACCCCGCCCACCTCAACCGACGCACGGAAGGGGGGGGGGGTGTTGGGGGGTTGATGTGTGTGTGTGTGTGGAGGGGGGGGGGTTGGACTCAGGGCTGCATGGCATTCTAGGTATTTGTTGTGTTGTGTTTATGTTGTGTTACGGTGCGCAGGTTCTCCAGAAATGTGTTTGTCATTCTTTTTTGGTGTGGGTTCACAGTGTGGCGCATATTTGTAACGTAACAGTGTTAAAGTTGTTTTATACGTCAACCGTCAGTGTAAACTGTGTGGCTGTTGACCAAGTATGCCTTGCTGTCTCCTACGTGTACGAGTCCAAGCTCAATACAACATGGGACCTGTCTGGCACGCTGTTTGCACAAACTATAGAGGACAATAAATGCAGAGCCATCAGGGTATGGTCTTAATTCAGTTGTTATGTTAAGGTGAAAATCTGAAAATATTTTCTTCTGGGAATTTCTAGGAGAGGCGCGGAGATCGTAAGTAAGCTGCTGGGAAAATCGGGAGGGTCGGCAAGTATGCAGCTGAGCCGCATCAGAGTGGTCAAAGAGCCGCATGCGGCTCCGGAGCCGCGGGTTGCCGACCCCTGGACTAGGCGTATATCAGCAATGGTCACACACACACGTCAACCAATAAAAATTTGGCGGGGCGGGTCATGGCAGAAGTGCATTGTGAAAAAAAAGATGCTACCTGCTACTACTTCCGTACCTATGAAAATTGGCGGTAACTTATAAAAACTGAGAAGGGCTGAACAAAAATGGCACCGAGAAGGAAATCATATACTGCAGGTTACAAGCTGGAAGTAGTGAAATATGCAGCAGAAAATGGCAATCGAGTAGCAGAAAGAAAGTTTGGAGTAAGCGAGAAACTTGTAAGGGACTGGCGAAAAATTTCCCCCAAAAATGCGACTTATACTCTAGTGCGACTTATATATGTTTTTTTCCTTCTTTATTATGCATTTTCGGCCGGTGCGATTTATACTCCGGAGCGATTTATACTCCGAAAAATACCAGTACTGTCACGTCGTGACATGGCTGGTAAAACGAAATATATATATACATATATATAAAATATGGCTCTCAAGAATCCGGAACCATCCATCCATCCATCCATCTTCTTCCGCTTATCCGAGGTCAGGTCGCGGGGGCAGCAGCCTAAGCAGAGAAGCCCAGACTTCCCTCTCCCCAGCCACTTCGTCCAGCTCTTCCTGGGGGATCCCGAGGAGTTCCCAGGCCAGCCGGAAGACATAGTCTTCCCAACGTGTCCTGGGTTTTCCCCGTGGCCTCCTACCGGTCGGACGTGCCCTAAACACCTCCCTAGGGAGGCGTTCGGGTGGCATCCTGACCAGATGCCCGAACCACCTCATCTGGCTCCTCTCGATGTGGAGGAGCAGCGGCTTTACTTTGAGCTCCCCCCGGATGGCAGAGCTTCTCACCCTATCTCTAAGGGAGAGCCCCACCACCCGGCGGAGGAAACTCATTTCGGCCGCTTGTACCCGTGATCTTGTCCTTTTGGTCATGACCCAAAGCTCATGACCATAGGTGAGGATGGGAACGTAGATCGACCGGTAAATTGAGAGCTTTGCCTTCCGGCTCAGCTCCTTCTTCACCACAACGGATCGATACAGCGTCCGCATTACTGAAGACGCCGCACCGATCCGCCTGTCGATCTCACGATCCACTCTTCCCTCACTCGTGAACAAGACTCCAAGGTACTTGAACTCCTCCACTTGGGGCAGGGTCTCCTCCCCAACCCGGATATGGCACTACACCCTTTTCCGGGCGAGAACCATGGACTCGGACTTGGAGGTGCTGATTCTCATCCCAGTCGCTTCACACTCAGCTGCGAACCGATCCAGCGAGAGCTGAACATCCTGGCCAGATGAAGCCATCAGGACCACATCATCTGCAAAAAGCAGAGACCTAATCCTGCAGCCACCAAACCTGATCCCCTCAACGCCCTGACTGCGCCTAGAAATTCTGTCCATAAAAGTTATGAACAGAATCGGTGACAAAGGGCAGCCTTGGCAGAGTCCAACCCTCACTGGAAACGTGTCCGACTTACTGCCGGCAATAATATGTAACATTTATTCTGCCAAGAAAGTATATTGTGTGTCAATTTGTTACTTTGAAAAAAAACAAAAAAAAACTTGGCAAAAAGATTACAGTGTCTGTATAAATACGTTATGAACACCTTACACCATACTGCAATAATAATGATAACCGTGATACTTTTGGTCTCAAAAACCGTGATATGAAATGTATATATCAATCAAAGTTACACCAGCATATACGCACCTATCGAGGGACATGCTAGTATGCTACATTAGCTTAAAAATTGAAGCCGGACAATCAAACTTTTCCTTGTGTGGGAACATTTTGGGGACTTAAAAATGACCAGTGAGTCAATACAGACAATAACCTCTTAGAAACAACCTGCCAAAACAAAGTTGCGACTAAAGGGTCTAATACATTTAATAGGGGGCAGCTTTACGCGCCAATGTAAAGATAAGACTTAATAACCAATTTTTTTTTTTTCAAACTAACAATTTGACACACAATATACTTTCTTGGCAAAAAGATAAAAATACATACCGTCTGTGACACATATTGCTTGTATTCCGTCACACGACTTCTTCCCGGAAGTGGTGGTCGACCAAGCTAAAATTAAGTTAAAGTTAAAGGCCTACTGAAATGATTTTTTTTTTATTTAAACGGGGATAGCAGATCCATTCTATGTGTCATACTTGATCATTTCGCGATATTGCCATATTTTTGCTGAAAGGATTTAGTATAGAACAACGACGATAAAGTTCGCAACTTTTGGTCTCTGATAAAAAAAAGCCTTGCCCCTACCGGAAGTAGCGTGACATAGTCAGTTGTTCACCTCCTCATATTTTCCTATTGTTTTCAACGCAGCTAGAGCGATTCGGACCGAGAAAGCGACGATTACCCCATTAATTTGAGCGAGGATGAAAGATTCGTGGATGAGGAACGTTAGAGTGACGGACTAGAATGCAGTGAAAGACATATCTTTTTTCGCTCTGACCGTAACTTAGGTACAAGCTGGCTCATTGGATTCCACACTCTCTCCTTTTTCTATTGTGGATCACGGATTTGTATTTTAAACCACCTCAGATACTATATCCTCTTGAAAATGAGAGTCGAGAATGGGCATTCACAGTGACTTTTATCTCCACGACAATACATCGGCGAAGCTCTTTAGCTACTGAGCTAACGTGATAGCATCTGGCTCAAATGCAGATAGAAACAAAATAAATAAATCCCTGACTGGAAGGATAGACAGAAGATCAACAATACTATTAAACCATGTACATGTAACTACACGGTTAATAATTCTCAGCCTGGCAAAGCTTAACAATGCTGTTGCTAACGACGCTGAAGCTAACTTAGCAACTTAGCAAGCGGACCTCACAGAGCTACGATAAAAACATTAGCGCTCCACCTACGCCAGCCAGCCCTCATCTGCTCATCAACACCCGTGCTCACCTGCGTTCCAGCGATGGACGGCGCGACGAAGGACTTCACCCGATCACAGATGCGGTTGGCGGCTAGCATCGGCTAGCGCGTCTGCTATCCAAGTAAGTCCTCCTTGTTGTGTTGCTACAGCCAGCCGCTAATACGCCGATCCCACCTACAACTTTCTTCTTTGCGATCTCCATTGTTCATTAAACAAATTGCAAAAGATTCACCAACACAGATGTCCAGAATACTGTGGAATTATGAAATGAAAACAGAGCTTTTTGTATTGGCCTCATTGGGGGAGCCATACCTCTGTTCTACTGGCTACGTCACGCGCATACGTCATATCCAAAGGAGTTTTCAACTGGAAGTTTAGCGTGAAATTTAAAATTGCACTTTATAAGTTAACCCGGCCGTATTGGCATGTGTTGCAATGTTAAGATTTCATCATTGATATATAAACTATCAGACTGCGTGGTCGGTAGTAGTGGGTTTCAGTAGGCCTTTAAAGTACCAATGATAGTCACACACACACTAGGTGTGGTGAAATCTGTCCTCTGCATTTGACCCATCCCCATGTTCACCCCCTTGGAGGTGAGGGGAGCAGTTAGCAGCAGCGGTGGCTGCGCTCGGGAATCATTTTTGGTGATTTAACCCCCAATTCCAAGCCTTGATGCTGAGTGCCAAGCAGGGAGGTAATGGGTCCCATTTTTATAGTGTTAGGTATGACTTTTGAACTCACGACCTACCGATCTCAGGGCGGACACTCTAACCACTAGGCCACTGAGCAGGTTGTTGTCAAATGGCTGTTGTACAGCAAGCAGCGCGCCAACTATCTTAAATCTTCCTGCAAAAAGCAGATAAGCGCAAAAAAAAAATCTAACTATGCAATGGAATAGATCCCTGTACTTTATCAAAAAAGCATTTGTCAAGTGATATCAAGGATTATAGGTCGGTCGTGTTCCAAGACATATCAAACTACTGTGCTAATGACGCCATTCTACACGACAAAACAGATGGAAACTTGGAAAAGCATGGAGGTCTACAACTTCTTTGTGTGGCTGGGTCAAGGAAATCGGTATCAAGACTCTCCCGGATAAATATGCATCGGGTAAATGTCGGGAACCCGCATGACTGCGCAAACTGTGACCCCATGATGCAGGAAACAGGAAAGCGAGGAGCAGGTAAGAGTCTTTTAATATACTCACAAACATAGGAGGAGCAGTCATGCATGCAAAGGTTTTCTTCTGTCACGTTTGGGTCGCATGTTTATGCGTTGGTCGTTCTCCCAGGATACAGACGGAAACTCCGGAGGCAAGGTGCAGGTAAGACTGTCACGGCGCGGACTCGTACCCGCATTCCTCCTGCAACTGTGTGTCAGAGTTCCTCCTCGGGCTGCTCGTCCGGATACGCCCACGCAGCAACAAGGCTGCAGACAATTGCGCATCAGCGCACCTGGACTTGACGAGAGGGAGCGGCATAAAAGCCAGCAGACCCAGGAGACTTTCGCCAGAACGTAGCCAATCTCCCCTGAGTAAGCATCACGTCTGGCACCCCTCCCTCGTTCCTTGCTCACCTTCTTTGGGTTTTTCCTCGTTCCTGTCTTGATGTCCTTTGTGTCTTCCACAGTGTCTTCCGTGATCGTGTCCTGCCTCACGACCTCCTCCCAGAGCTTTGCTTGCCTTCCCCCATCCTCGACCACTGCTTGGACCCGGACATGGTTGCCTCTTTCCAGCCCCCGACTGCTTGCCTCCCTATTGACTGCCTCTTCGCCTTCCCCCTTGGATTCGACGAAAGATACATTCAACACGCACCGACAACACCCTCTGGTAAAATCCACATTGTTAATTCCACACATCGTCCGCATTCACTCACTACACTGCAAAATGTCAGTGATCCAAAACAAGAAAAAAAAATACAAAAATTAGGGGTATTTTACTTGAACTAAGGAAAATTATCTACCAATAGAACAAGAAAATTTGGCTTGTCAAGACTTTCCAAAACAAGTAAAATTAGCTAACCTCAATGAACCCCAAAATACCTTAAAATAAGTATATTCTCACTAATAACAAGTGCACTTTTCTTGATAGGAAAAAAAAACATGAGACCTTTGTTCTCAATAAATTAAGTAAATGCTAGTGCCTTTATCTTGACATTATGATATGCGCTCGGCCTTACATTTCTTGAAACCAGAAAACTTATACTAAAAACTAATCTATTGTTCTTAATGGAAAGGCAACAAGGCAACCGCTTGTTACTCTCGGGGTCTCCTAGCTGCTCAGGCAAATCATATTGTCTAAAAATTAATTTTTCCATTGATAACATGACATCATCGCGCCAAGTGTGTGCTCTTTCAGTAAATTAGTGCGTGAGAAATATATATGTATATATATATATATATATATATATATATATATATATATATATATATATATATATATATATATATATATAATATATATATATATATATATATATATATATATATATACATACAGAACTGAGGGAGTCAAAATTTAAACAAAACAGTAAAGCTGCATGATTGAACTTTGCGTCTAAGCCGCCATGTTTGTTGCTGTTGCACGTGCTGTTTACAAGTAGCGTGTTTTCCCCGTTGTGGAGGTCTTGCGCCTCTGGGTTCTTCGGACCACCAATTACCGACAGGACAGCTTCGTTTATGGTTCTGAACAATGTTTTATTTTTCAATAAACGTCCCTTTGTGTGCTTTTTCAGCCATAGGTTCTTGTCGTCTCTGTCTCTCGCTCTCGCTTGTGCTCCACTCCAACCACCACTTCTCCTTCCCAGCTGCAGCCTTTAACAGAGCGACAGGTGATTAGATAAACGCGCCCAGGTGGGCCATCTACGCACCTGTCGCTGATCTCGAAGCCAGGTCCTGGCACACCCCGCTTTGCCGCAGGTCCGCAGGCCACGCCCCCCCCCCCCCCCCCCCCCCCACCACAACCGTCTTTACCAAAATACAACTAGAGATGTCAACATTGTGTATGTGCTGAAAGATTGATGATTGTTTCCTTTGGTAAGAACTCAACTCTTTCAGGTTTTGCACACATTTTCTTTTATTTATTTAGATTTGCAGAGTTGGTGGTTTTCAAAAACACTCATAGCAAACGTATGTTTAAGAAATGCAAATAATATCAAGGTAATACTTAAATGGGAACATTATCAAACAAACCTTTAACAAAGTTATCAATGCAAACTCAAGCATTCTTCGACTCTGCTCCCATGGACCGGATTGAGCTGCACGCTTTCCTCGTCGTTTCGTAAAAAGTGTTGCACTCTTTTGCCCCTTACCTCTTGAGGAACTCTGAAGAAACATTTATCCTTTCCGCGATTGTACAGCCGGAAACAACACAAGCGTCTTTGAGAAAGGCTACATGGTGCCTCGTACCCATTGTGAACAGAGCTAGCTTGATGTGAGTAACATCCCAGCTAGGCCTGGGCGATATACCGAGTTTGTAAGATATATCGATATATTTTTAAACAAGATAGGAATTAAGAAAATATCGTAATATCGATATATAATTGATTTCACGTTAAAAATGACCAAACGCCGCTTATTTGCCTTGTTCTCCCCCCGCCCCCCTTTTCATGATTGGTTGGTTGTTTACTATGACGAGTCACGATTGGTTAAGATTAGGGCAAAACATTACAGACAGGCCAATCAGAGGCAAGATAGGGCGGGTCATGGAACCAGGAAGGGAAATCACAACAGACATCCCAAATGACGACGAGAGAGTCGGAGAAGAGAAGAGAGATTATTAAAGCAGGCGATTTATACTTTTAAAAAAACTATTGGAAGATGGCAGAGGGATTCTCTTCTTTAGATTTTTCTTTAAGCGATGTAGACGACGCCCAGGAAACCCACAATGTGTCTACTTGGCCACATTCGGACAAATGTATGCGTCTGGATGAAACAATGCCAAACACATTCATTTGAGTTGTTTACAATGTAAGCCCAAATCAAAACTGGAAGATGTGGAATACACATTTAAGAACACACGTGATTGTGGCAGACATTTTCCTACAGTATAGCCTGTCTAAATATTACATTTCATTTTCATTGGTGTTTTCCAACAAGATAGTAGCTGACATTTTGTCCACTATTTCTACTCTTTATATTTCAACATTGAATAGCTAAATCATTTTGAAAAAAACAACAAGATCATAGTCGCACAATTAAGTCGAGTCACTTTCTTGGCGCTGACCACAGACTGTGGTCTAGTAGGACCACATGAACCGTACATGTGTGTGACAATGACATCGACTGGGAATTAAAAAGTGCCTGCCTGCAAATGTATTTTTAATCTGAGTTTGATACATTTTGTATTATTTGCACAGCTATGTTATTTATTTTACATAGAAATAATATTTTTCTATTTTATTTATGTTATGTAATTATGTGCTACTTAAACAGTTTATTTGCTGTGCTGTTAATACCCATCTTGGCTAACTGGGTTAATAAAAGTGTTTACAGTACAGTTGTCATTCACTTCAATTTCAGTGAATTTCGCTCAAAAATGACTATCTTTATATAAATATTTTTACCGATATATAGAGTTTAAGTAAAAATATATGGAGATATACTTTTTCCTCCATATCGCCCAGCCCTAAGATACTAAATAAGACACTGTACAACATGTGACAAACTTCACTTCACCATTTAATGTGGTCCGACACGGTCACCTCATTAATGTGGCCCGCTACATAAATTAGTGTGGCCGTCTGAGGACAGCCATAATTGCAATGTGGCCTTCAATAAAAGCGAGTTTGACACCTCTGCTGTACATTAAAGGCCTACTGAAACCCACTACTACCGACCACGCAGTCTGATGGTTTATATATCAATGATGAAATCTTAACATTGCAACACATGCCAATACGGGCGGGTTAATTTATAAAGTGCAATTTTAAATTTCCAGCGAAACTTCCGGTTGAAAACGTCTATGTATGATGACGTATGCGCGTGACGTCGATGGTTGAAACGGAAGTATTCGGACACATTGTATCTCAATACAAAAAGCTCTGTTTTCATCGCAAAATTCCACAGTATTCTGGACATCTGTGTTGGTGAATCTTTTGCAATATGTTTAATGAACAATGGAGACTGCAAAGAAGAAAGCTGTAGGTGGGATCGGTGTATTAGCGGCTGGCTGCAGCAACACAACCAGGAGGACTTTGAGTTGGATAGCAGACGCGCTATCCGACGCTAGCCGCCGACCGCATCGATGATCGGGTGAAGTCCTTTGTCACGCCGTCGATCGCTGGAACGCAGGTGAGCACGGGTGTTGATGAGCAGATGAGGGCTGGCGTAGGTGGAGCGCTAATGTTTTTATCATAGCTCTGACGAGGTCCCGTAGCTAAGTTAGCTTCAATGGCGTCGTTAGTAACAGCATTGCTAGGCTTCGACAGGCGGCACAGCATTAACCGTGTGGTTACAGGTCCAGTGTTTGGTTCGGTGTCTCCTGATAGTAGTATTGTTGATCTTCTGTCTATCCTTCCAGTCAGGGGCTTATTTCTTTTGTTTCTATCTGCATTTAAGCACAATGCTATCACGTTAGCTCCGTAGCTAAAGTGCTTCATCGATGTATTGTCGTGGAGATAAAAGTCACTGTGAATGTCCATTTCACGTTCTTGACTCTTATTTTCAAGAGGATATAGTATCCGAGGTGGTTTAAAATAGAAATCCGTGATCCACAATAGAAAAAGGAGAAAGTGTGGAATCCAATGAGCCCTTGTACCTAAGTTACGGTCAGAGCGAAAAAAGATATGTCCTGCACTGCACTCTAGTCCTTCACTCTCACGTTCCTCATCCACAAATCTTTCATCCTCGCTCAAATTAATGGGGTAATCGTCGCTTTCTCGGTCCGAATCGCTCTCGCTGCTGGTGTAAACAATGGGGAAATGTGAGGAGCTCTTCAACCTGCGACGTCACGCTACTTCCGGTACAGGCAAGGCTTTTTTTATCAGCGACCAAAAGTTGCAAACTTTATCGTCGATGTTCTCTACTAAATCCTTTCAGCAAAAATATGGCAATATCGCGAAATGATCAAGTATGACACATAGAATGGATCTGCTATCCCTGTTTGAATAAAAAAAAATCATTTCAGTAGGCCTTTAATAGACTTACTCATGAACCTCAAACACACCCACTAGCCTGTAAAAATTCTGCAAGGATCTTCTGTGCAATAAAAATACCTTAGATTTGTAATTTTAAGTCCATTTAGACATGTTTATGCTTGAAAACCCTTTAGGTAAAAAAATACATGCTATTTGATTAAATGTAAATGTTTTTGACTAATAAAAGGCCGTAGTTAAACATGAAAAGGAAGAAACCGTGGTGATTTTTGAATAAATATATTTTGAAAGTGTGAAGCCACACAATTTGAAGTGCAAAGTGTCAATGGACGACTGTATTATTAGTGTGATGCAATTGTCTTTTACACAATGATTAAAAGAGAATAAGTCATGGCAGGGGGAACAATCTTTTAATTTGACCTGCAAATAAAATGAATAATTAGCAAATATTATTTTATCTTGTGAAGAAAGGATTACGAAAGGCACAACTGGGGCAGTGTCTGAGAAAGTTACATTGGTTGACGAAAAGCACCGATTAAAACGAAAAGACATAAACATGTAAAACTTGCCTTTCCCCGTCTGAAAAAACAAAAACAAATATTTCTGGTGTTTTTCTACTCACTGATGTCTCCTATTATTTGTACATGTGTCATGGCCAAATATGCGACTCAGACAATTATGTAATTACATTGTCCCTCCTCCCCAAACTCGCCACTGCCACAAATAGATCACAGTCCTGTGGGAAACAACCTGTTAAACATAGCTTTTCATACACCATACTTTTTGTATAATTCAGTTTTGCCAAAACTCACTTAGTGGGTTTATAAGCCACCACTTGGCCGAATAAGTTGTGAATGAAACTTAGAACAAATGATTTTGGGTCGTCGTGATATCACTTTTTATACTTCCGTTATTGATCCGATATCAGCAAAAAAAATCATACAACCTTTTATTTTGTATGTCAGAAAAGGTTCGATCAAGTGAAATTAGTCAAGCAAACAAAAACAAAACACTATATTTACAAAACCCAAAACCAGTGAAGTTGGCACTTTGTGTAATTTGTAAATAAAAACAGAATACGATGATTTGCAAATCCTGTTCAATTTATATTCAATTGAATAGACTGCAAAGACAAGATACTTAATGTTCAAAATGAGAAACTGATTTTTTTTTTGCAAATAATCATTAACTTAGAATTTAATGGCAGCAAGACATTGCAAACAAGTTGGCACAGGGGCATTTTTACCACTGTGTTACATGGCCTTTCCTTTTAACAACACTCAGTAAACATCTGGGAACTGAGGAGACCAATTTTTGAAGCTTTTCAGGTGGAATTCTTTCCCATTCTTGCTTGATGTACAACTTAAGTTGTTCAACAGTCCGGGGTCTCCGTTGTGGTATTTTAGGCTTCGTAATGCGCCACACATTTTCAATGGGAGACAGGTCTGGAGTACAGGCAGGCCAGTCTAGTACCCGCACTCTTTTACTATGAAGCCACGTTGATGTAACACGTGGCTTGGCATTGTCTGGCAGAAATAAGCAGGGGCGTCCATGATAACGTTGCTTGGATGGCAACATATGTTGCTCCAAAACCTGTATGTACCTTTCAGCATTAATGGCGCCTTCACAGATGTGTAAGTTACCCATGCCTTGGGCACTAATACACCCCCATACCATCACAGATGCTGGCTTTGGAACTTTGCGCCTATAACAATCTGGATTGTTCTTTTCCTCTTTGGTCCGGAGAACACAACGTCCACAGTTTCCAAAAACAATTTGAAATGTGGACTCGTCAGACCACAGAACACTTTTCCACTTTGCATCAGTCCATTTTTAGATGAGCTCAGTCCTAGCAAAGCCTCCGGCGTTTCTGGGTGTTGTTGATAAATGGCTTTCGCTTTGCATAATAGAGTTTTAACTTGCACTTACAGATGTAGCAACCAACTGGTTTTCTGAAGTGTTCCTGAGTCCATGTGGTATTATCCTTTATACAGGGATGTCGGTTTTTGATGCAGTACCCCCTGAGGGATCGAAGGTCACAGGCATTCAATGTTTATTACGCTTACATGCATTGATTTCTCCAGATTCTCTGAACCTTTTGCTGATATTAAGGACCGTAGATGGTGAAATCCCTAAATTCCTTGCAATAGCTGATTGAGAAATGTTGTTCTTAAACTGTTCGACAATTTGCTCACGCATTTGTTTACAATGTGGTGACCTTCGCCCCATCCTGGTTTGTGAATGACTGAGCATTTCATGGATGCTGCTTTTATACCCAATCATGGCACCCACCTGTTCCCAATGAGCCTGTTCACCTGTGGGATGTTCCAAATAAGTGTTTGATGAGCATTCCTCAACTTTCTCAGTCTTTTTGCCACTTGTGCCAGCTTTTTTGAAACGTGTTGCAGGCATCAAATTCCAAACCAGTTCAAACGTTAAGTATCTTGTCTTTGCAGTGTATTCAATTGAATATAGGTTGAAAATGATTTGCAAATCATTGTATTCTGTTTTTATTTACGATTTACACAAAGTGCCAACTTTACTGGTTTTGGGTTTTGTTTTATTAACGGTCTGGAATGGACTAATGCTGTCATTTAGTTGAAGTGGAGTGGTAATTGCTTTTTTTGACAACACCTAGTAGTCACAACAATTCGTTAAGTTAAGATCATGACAACGCAGCAAGTTGGATGATGTGGACACGTTCGTTACTGGATACTTTCTAATCTGCTTCCGCCTTGGACTTTGTGTGTGTAAATAATATGCAACTATAATTATGTGATACTTGTTAATATTGACAAATGAGCTGTTTTAGACTCCCAAGTTTTTGACGGACGTTTTACTTATGTCTTACCTGTGTGCTTAGCTGTTGTGTAGCTGATAGCTCCTAGACAAACCTTGTGTGCTTATGGGAGGACATTTATATTCAAGGATTCAAGAAACTTTGTGGTAGCAGCACACATGACTTATGTATAATCTTAAAAACAATAGGATATACAGGCATAAGTTTATAAGAATATTGTCATGGCCCAGGCGCATTCATCTGTGCGCTGCTACCTCCAAGTGCTTTCCTGCGTGCGCCACTACGGCTGCAGCAGACAGCTGCGTTTCATCAGCAATCTACACACCTGTCGTTGATGAGCTTCCGGGGCTTCTTAAGCCAGTGAAAACCTTCGTTCCGGGCCAGAACGTAACGACCTGTTCCTGTACAGTAAGACGAAAATCTCTATGCTATATACACTCTCTCTCTATCTTTCTCCCCCTCCGTGTTCATTGGTCTCGTGTCCCCTTGTCTTCCAGCAACATTCCTCCGTTGCCGCGTTACAAGCTGTGTCTCGTCTCCCCGTGCTCCCCTCTGGTTCCCTGGCTGCCCCTCTTGGATCTTGACCTCCCGCCTGGACACGGACTTTGACGCCTACCTTGCCCCCTCTTGGACTTCCGAAACTCGCTCAAGACTTCCGGTAACACACTACAGATACTCGCTACACCCATACACCTTTTGGATTAGTCACACTCTATTGTTAAATAATAAATATAGAGCTAAACGACGTCCCTGCTGTCTGTGCCGTCTTCTTCCCCTGTACACGTAACAAATATATTATAAAGAGAACAGATTGTGACCCTGTATTGCAAATAAAATGTAAAAACAATGACAGCAAACCAAATAAAACATTTTTTATACTCAATATCGCATCGATACCTGAGGGTAAATTTTCTATATTTTTTGGCTGATGCCAATTTCAGTAGACCTTTCGGAGCGGGTTATAACAGCAGACATCAATACTAAAAAAACCCCACAAAATCTATTTTGAATGTGATGTACTTGTTTTTGTCATGATCCGTGGTCCGGATCATGTTTTGTTTAGTTATATTCTGTTAGTTTTGGACTTCCTTAGTTGTTTTTGTGCACTTCAGGGGTTTGTTTTGGTTACCATGGGGACGAATTGGTTTCACCTGCCTCTGATTAGTGTTCGGCACGTTCACCTGCTGTTAAACACTAATCAGAGAGCTATTTATTCACGTTGCCCGCCACACACTGTCTGGCCTCCTTGTTTGCGGTAAGCAAGTGTTATGTTGGTTTTGTTTCATGTCCTAGTTCTGTGCTAAGTGTTAGCCTTAGCTTCCCGTGCATTCGGCACGCTTTTCTTTTGCTTGTTTTCTGTTTGGCTATGATTTATGTAAATAAATCATCTCTTACCTTCACGTTTTTGTCCGGAGTGTCCGTGTTGCACTGGAGGAACGATCCCGCACAAATATGCGACCCCCACGTGACATAAGGAGGCCAGCTAACAGTTCCTTCGCCACAGACTTTGACGAGATGGGGACGCGTCAGCGAGGATGGAAGTCGCTTCGCTACCGGGACGCGCCGCTCCCTCAGACTCCTCCTCCGGCACACAACACGCCTCAAGCAGCCCACTCTTCGCCGCCATTGTTTGGTAATCCCATCACACATTTCGCTAAGCAATTCACCGATTGGGCTGTCAGTCAGCTGGAGACCTGCGCGGATGACGTCACCCCGCCCACTGTGAATGACGTCAGAGACGAAGAATTTTTAAAAAATTCTTCTAACTCTTTCTGTGAGCTGCCTCCAAAGGACTTCATTCCTAAAATAAAACATTATCAGGACATTCTGTTGAAATTTAGATGTCAGCCACAGTCTCCTTCTGAGTGCCAAGCTCCGCCCCCTAGGACTCTAGCCCCACCCACGTCATTGACCTTTTCCTCTCGTCCTCCTACACGACCTCAGGTGGGGGATGGGAAAATACATTTTGGACAATTTAGAGGGGGGGATGTTGCCCCCCTCCTGACCTCCCGCCACCCGCCCTTAAAGACATTTCCAGACCACAAGGAGCGCGTCTGGTATCCGCCCCTTGAGGGGGGGCTGGGGCCGGGAGCTGTGCTGGTGGGGTGGCTCAGCTGCGCCCAACCAGGCAGCAACCTCCATCCCGTCCGCCACCACCAGCCTTTGGCATGCCAGGCCGCAACCCCCAGCTAGACCACCTCCGCCATGCTCATGGCTAACCTCTGCCCGGGTGGGCCTGCAAACGCCACCATCTTTTCCGGTGGGCCTGCAGACGCCACCATCTTGTCCGGTGGGCCTGCAGATGCCACCATCTTGTCTGGTGGGCCTGCAGACGCCACCATCTTGTCCGGTGGGCCTGCAGACGCCACCATCTTGTCCGGTGGGCCTGCAGACGCCACCATCTCCAGTACCTGTTCCTGCACCCCGGCAGGCACCTGTTCCTGCACCCCGGCGGGCACCTGTTCCTGCACCCCGGCTGGCACCTGTGCCTGCACCCCGGCTGGCACCTGTGCCTGCACCCCGGCTGGCACCAGTGCCTGCACCACACCAGACGCCTGCACCTGCTCCTCGCCAGACGCCTGCACCTGCTCCTCGCCAGACGCCTGCACCTGCTCCTCGCCAGACGCCTGCACCTGCTCCTCGCCAGACGCCTGCAACTGTTCCTCACCAGACGCCTGCAACTGCTCCTCGCCAGAGCCCTGCACCTGCTCCTCGCCAGAGCCCTGCACCTGCTCCTCGCCAGAGCCCTGCACCTGCTCCTCGCCAGGCGCCTGTACTGGCGTCCAAGTCTGCAATGAAGGCGCCGACGCGCCCACCTCCCCGTCGACCATGGATGTGGCCGCTCCCTGGTCGTCCGCCTCGCCAAGTGCGCCCACCTCCCCGTCGGCCACAAATGTGGCCATTCCCTGGTCGCCCGCCTCGCCTGCTGCAGCGGCGTTCCACTCGCCGCCGCCACTTGACTTTGCCTCGGTGGATTCGGGGACACTTGGCCTGGCGACCCACCTCCAAGTCCTCCCTCCGCCCGCCCGTGACTTTTGACCCTGCTAGTGTTTTGTTCTTGTTTTTTTGGACATCTAGAATCTGTCCTTAAGGGGGAGGCTCTGTCATGATCCGTGGTCCGGATCATGTTTTGTTTAGTTATATTCTGTTAGTTTTGGACTTCCTTAGTTGTTTTTGTGCAGTTCAGGGGTTTGTTTTGGTTACCATGGGGACGAATTGGTTTCACCTGCCTCTGATTAGTGTTCGGCACGTTCACCTGCTGTTAAACACTAATCAGAGCTATTTATTCACGTTGCCCGCCACACACTGTCTGGCCTCCTTGTTTGCGGTAAGCAAATGTTATGTTGGTTTTGTTTCATGTCCTAGTTCTGTGCTAAGTGTTAGCCTTAGCTTCCCGTGCATTCGGCACGCTTTTCTTTTGCTTGTTTTCTGTTTGGCTGTGATTTATGTTAATTAAACCATCTCTTACCTTCACGTTTTTGTCCGGAGTGTCCGTGTTGCACTGGAGGAACGATCCCGCACAAATATGCGACTCCCACGTGACAGTTTTGAGTAGAATAATACTGTTCTCATTTTGAACACACAACACATCATTTGGAATAAATATATCGTAGAAGAAGAAGAAGACATTCTACTAGGTCATGCATTTTACAACTTTATTTCAGATATCAGTGCAAATGAACACCAAAAAATGAAAACATATAAAATGAAATTATGCTTCAGGTTTTCTTCACATGAAAAACACCTCCCCCGCCCCCCCCAAAAAAACAACACAAAAACAAACAAAACAACCAAACATATTTTTTAAATATTTGCCGCTACAAATTCTTGGATGCACAATGCAGATCTATGATTGTACGTCAATTTCCCCACTCGAGCCCTTTCACAGAGCTTTGTTAACCAGTAACAAAACAAATATTCAACGCACGTTTATATTCTTCACACATTTTCATCAACTGCTTCAACAGTCTTTATTTTAGTCTTACTTCAGGACCATTCAGATTCTCAACGAACCCATCGGTGCGGTCAAAAAGAAAGACGCTATTTTTTTTTTAAGACTTAACAACCCCCCACCCGCCATCACCACCAGTAGGGATACAAAGGTAGTTCCCATGCGTCTGCATGCAACAGGCAGAAGTGAGGAGTCAGACATTAGTACACAACACAGTGCAGGATAGATTATCGTTTACCACAGAGACACATGCAAACAACAAACCATCCAAACAAAACAAAAGAAATATCATACTCTGCTTTTTATGTACAAGAGTACACATATAATTCCTATTTACATATCGGGGCATTAAAAACTAGGGTCATATCTTTGCTTAAACATTACAAAATAGTCATCTTTCATACTGAAAGTACTATTTACACATTTAACCATTGTGAAAATGTATTCATCATACGCGGATGTAGTAAAAGATCACAATACTCGTTGGATAAAAGCAGCAAGTGAAAGTTTTGAGATGGAAAAAAAACACAAAAATGAGTACAATCCATGTTTTTCAGAACAAAGATGTACCCGTAGTCTTTTCTTCATTACCATGCACTTCCATTTTTTTTCTACCAATAAAGAGACAAAACGTTTCCAGGAACGACAACAGTTAAGAAATAGTGGGCAAATAAAAATAAAATCACTCAATACTGACATTTTTACCACATGCCATAGAATTATTGTGTTAAGGACAAAGAGGGCCAATGTGCTTGATATTTAGTTCTCCAATAGACTTTTGTTGTTTAACAAGTTTCTAAACCCCACCAGCAAATGTGCACCTCAATTTTACACCTTGAAGCTTCAACCAGGTAGGGTGTTTCCAAAGCTGTAGATCCTGCTGACTAGAACTTGACTCAAAACTGTTGGCGAACGTGTCCTGATGGTGAAAATAAATACTATAAACCGAATGCTAGCATTTCTGCAGTCGTCTTTTGAAATGTTCTAGTTGAATGTTGCTATGGTTGAAGTTTTATATATTTAATCATGAAATCAGAAGTTGCAGTTGAAGACTTAGTTAAAAAAAAAATGAAGTTATACAGGACATGCTTTTCAATCTGAAGCCTTGTCTGATTCTGATGTGTCAGTTTTTTGTGCATTTTAGTGACTTCAGTTGGACGTTGAGCAAAGACACACCTGCTCAAGTCAAAAGTGTGCATTCTAACGATGTTTGTCTGCGACTACTCGTGACTCAATCTCTGGTTCTCCTGACTGTGCTTGTCACGGTTGTCCGTTGGTGACTGCGGTGTGGAGCTCAAACTTTGTTCATAGGCATGCATGTCACCAAGCGGCTCGTCTTTAACCGTGACCGCAGCCTGAGTTCCTTCCGCCTGGTCCTTTGCCTCCTTCCTTAGCTGCAAGCTGCCTTTCTGCAGCATGTAATAAAGGATGGGGTTGGAACGTGACAGCCGAGGAGAGTCCGGGTTTGAGTCGCAGCCCTCGTCGTTGTCTTGACTACTCCAGCGGACAGGACTCTCTGGCTCCTGTTTGACGAGAAGAGGCGGGTCCCTTTTGTGTGTCACCTGCCAAGGTGCTCGGTGATGACCCCGGGGGCTGTCACCGGCATGAGGGGCAGACAGTGTTCTGACATTACTTGGAAGCCCTGAGTTGAGCGAACCGTGGGGGTGCCAGCTAGGCAGGTGAAGGAAGTTGTGGTCCGGTGCAGGTTGACTAAGGAAGCTGCCGTTACCTCGACCATTGGCATGCAGGATGGAAGGTCCCCCACGGTGCTCCTGGGACAACTCCTTCAGGCAGTTGTCAGAGAGCAGCAGCTGTTTGAGCACATTGAATCCCCGACTCTCTCGGGGAGAGGTGTCTCTTGGTGGACTCCTGGTAGGAAGCTCCTCTTCTTTTAGAAACTTCTGCTTGTCAGGGTCTTCCTGTGCACCAGAAGAGGCAAACGTGTTTGTGTTTCCCCTTTCGAGGGCTCTTGGAGGGCTGGTATTGTTCAAACTGTCAGTCTGATTAGAGCATAGGCGTCTCTTTTTAGGGCTGGGGCTTGGATACTCTCTCTTTTCCTCTCTCACCTGTCTGGGTTGCGACTCTGTCTGCATAACAGCACTGCTGTAGTACGTAGCAGTCTGTTGTTTAAGCAACTGGCTAAGTAGACCGTATTTTTCGATAACTTCCGCCGGTCGATGTTTTGCTTTAAAGTCTGACTGATCATTAGACGGGGGAGTTTGTTTCTGTCTCTTTCTGTTAATTAATAGCTCCGACACAGCCGAGGACGGACCCACTTCCTCCATGGGCTCTGTTTTCACCCTTATGTTAACACCAGGCAAGTCAGAGCTGTCACATGTGTTTGAGACGCTAGGGCTGCTGCCATTTCTTCTCCCTTCTAACGCCGCACTACTGCCAATCTTGACCGGCCTGTCCTTGCGGCGAGCTGAAGCAGTATTTGAGCCAGCCCCTAAAAGGAGCTGCAGCACAGTGCGCCTCTCCAAAAGGTTCTCTATTTGTGAGGAAGGAGGAAACGTCTCGTTCCGGTTCAAAGGCGTGCCGCTTCCTGCGGGTCCATCAGAAAGTGGCACAGAAGTGGGTCTGTTGACTGGAGCATTGGGTCTTTCTAGCGAGGCTAAAGGCCTGCTGCTATCAAGCTCCTGGCCCAACCCTTGGCTAGATGGGATTGGTGGGGAGGATGAAGCGATCCCAGACTGAGCCAGATTTTGTAACAGTTTACTGGCACTGAAGGCTGGCTCTTTACCCTTCTCAGCAGGGAAGGTTTTAGACTTGCACAAATCCAAAGGGCTTGACTGTACCTGAGGAGGAGGGTACGGAGATAACGTACCACTTGGAATATGACTGAGAGAGTACGGTGCCTGGGCCGGGCCTACAGGCTTATTTACTGGGCTTTTTGTCCTGGACTCCTCCCAGGGCACAATTCCTTTAGGTTGACTTTGAGACATGGTGGCCATACTTATATTGAGCGGAAATTCCTTATCTATGGTTTTATCACCGAGATCGTTATTCCTGCGCTCAAGAAGAAGCTGCATTAATGTGACCTTGGACTTGGATTTCAGGTCTGCGTCAATTTCATGTTCTTTGTTTGTTTCTGATGGGTTGGGCTGCCACTTTTTTATCAAAGATTCTGTTAGTTTTTCCAAGGAGGAAGTAGAGACAGATGAGGAGGAAGAAAATGGATTGGAGGCAGACGAGACAACAGTGGGCAGTGGTGAAAAGACCATGTTGGTTGGTGGAGCATGAGAAGAATGACAAGAGGAGGACATTTTTGTGGTAAAGGAAGAAAAGGAGGAACAAGAGGTGGAAGGATTTTGCCCTGCGTCTTGTTTTTTGGGCCGGTTTCTCATGGAGAGGTCAATGGGAGAGCAGCTGGAGTAAGAACTCTCTGCGTCGCTGCTGTCCTTGGTCAGAGTCTTCTCGTGAGTGGAACATTCACTATCTGATGTAACGGAGGAGGAACCGCTTGCCGGCAGAACACCGTAGCTGTCCTCCAGGTGTCCATTTTTTGTTAGCTGTTTCTGGTTGTTGTGATTGTTGAGGAGCAGCAACAGCAAACTGCTGCATGTTTGGGGCGGGCGAGTTGGTCTTGAGTCAAAGCCTCGCTTTTCCCTTGGGGGTTGGTTGTGAACTTGGCTCATAGCTCGTAGGGCAGTGGGCGGCGAGCTTTGAGTGCGCTCACAGAGCAAAGGGGGGCTCTGGGGACTGGACATGACTGTCCGAGGGAGTGTTGTTGTTAGCGTGTTGGTGGTTGTCATTACATTTTGGGTTGTTGAAGAGCTTAGTGTCTCTGAGGTTCCTGACAGAGTCCCCCCAGACATTTTCTCGACGCCATGTTGCTGGTTTGCCATTGCCGCCAGTCTCTCGCTGGCAGATCTTCCTGAGAGCTGAGCTTTGAGCGCATGCTCTCGTGAGTACTGCTGGAGATGAGCTTCACTGGACAACAGGAGGGCAAGCTGACTGCAGGCAACACTGGGCTTGGGCGAAGGGGCGGGGCTGGAACGTATTTTCACCATGTTGGCGACAGCCTTCAAGCGCTCTGCACAGGACACCGACTCAGAAGCTGTAGTTGCAGAGGGGGGTGTGGCGCTGTGTGCTGCCCGGGGTGATTCTGGTGGCCTGTCATGACTGTTTCCACGACGACTGTAAGGGGTTTTGCTGTGATTTTGAAGTTTGCTCGTTCTTATTAAGCCCTTCAAGCGGCTTGAAGCTGTCCCATACACAGGGAGCGGCTCTTTGTCTGCGGGGGGTGCACTGGATGGAGAAGAGCACTCGCTCGGTGGCTTGTTAGCGTGCTGAGACATTGCCACGTTCTGAAGCCGTGAGCTAAACGACTGAAGCAGGGAAGCCAAAAGAGTACTCTCCCCACCATGAGGAGAACCCTCTCGTGAACCATTTTGCAGGCCTCCCACTTGGCCATTGAGCTCTACTGGAGGTGAACTCAAACGCTGGTTCCCTGGATCATTCCAGGACCCTGAGCGCAGGAGGCGGGCTTTCTTCAAGTGCTGTGAAGCACCTATGGCTGGTCCATTGGTTCCAGCCCTGGGAGCTGTTGGGTTAAATGTAGGTAGTTGAAAGGGTGCCCCTGCCTTGTCACCCTGATCTTGATTGCTATGAGCTGCCTCAGACCTCCTGCTCGCCGTGGCCCCAGGCCCGGCCACCACTGGATGCATCAGTAAACCTTCCAGGTAAGTTAAAACAGCTGAATCCTTGTGTGTTTCAGGGCCAGGCTCCTCCCCATGAGTCATGTTCAATACTAGGATCGCCTCGTATGGTTCAGTAGTGCTACACAAAAACAAAAATCCACTAGGTCATCTGGTTGACAGCGGCGTACACTTCCTCAATACCAAAAAGTGTGGTGGACACAGTCAAGGCCGAGGTGAAAACCCAACCATGGTTGGAGGAAATCCAGGTAACGTAATCCTTTAAACATTGTGAATGTGTCAGTCAGAGGGTTATCCTTTTAAAGATGTGAACAAATTCCATCACTATGGATATGCTTCGTCGGTGGCCAATCACAGCTTTGCACTTCTTCCATGGGGGACCTATAGGAAGGGGAGGGGGGATTGGGGGGAGAAAGAGAAACGAGCATACTGTTAGGAGCAGGGATTTACATCACATTCATTTCAGCACCTTGTCTGCCATTGCTGTTACTTAGCAACATTTCACATTGACTGCACACTTGTCTCTCTTTTTGCAGTCGCCAAACACACGACACATGGACACAAAGCCTGATTGGATCCAAATTGAAAATTCAAGCCCACTCCCCTAAAACATTCAGGTCTTTAGACTGAGCAATTTATTTCATGAAAGAAGGGCCTAGTAGTGAGAGCTGTGAATATTTTTTTATGCAGCTTGTCATTCCAATGGATTATCCCCCTCAGCACCCGCTGCTCCCCATGCACTTGAGTATCATCTCACACGATGCAATCCTCAGTCTGCACAACGCTGGAAGCATCCACCTGCCTAATGTCAAAGACACACACGAAAGTAGTATGAAAATATATACTATGTACTAGGGTTGTACGGTATACTGTTACTAGTAAAGTACAGTTTCCCTTTTTTAAAATTGTTTTAAAGGGCATGATAGCGTGCCGTCGTCACTTCGTGACATTGCTGGTTTTACGAGGAGAGGTGCATGTTCGGCAGCGCACAATCACGGAAACTTACAAGCAGACACAGTGCGTTGACAGAAAAGGGAGAACAGACGCATTTTGTCTTAAAAACAAACGACAAAGGTGAAGCTATAACACTGAAACACCGCTCTACAAGAGGTGCTTTAAAACACGGCTAACTAGCTAGAGGCTAACGTCCATCCGCAGTCGGCAGTATTTTAGCTACTTCTAAATCACTAATCCTTGCCTCCATGGCGACAAATAAAGTAAGTCTTTTACAAGTATCATCCCTGCAGGACGAGGAATAGCTAAACATGCTTCACGACACACCGTAGGGAGCACACAATAGCTCACCGCTAACAGAAGCTAGCGCTTCTCAATGTAAACAAATGGCTGGATCTACACCTGACATCCACTGTAATGATATCAAGTACAAGAGCGTATCTAGTCAATACTACAATGATTACATCTATATTTTTTTATTGTCGCAAATTATATTTTCCTTTTTAAAAAAAAAAATATTATGTTTATAAACACAGGAAATATGTCCCTGGACACATGAGGACTTTGAATATGACCAATGTATGATCTTTGGTAACAGATTGATACCTAAATTTGTGGTATCATCCAAAACGAATGTAAAGTACCAAAAAACAGAATAATAAGAGATTATTACGTTTAGACAGAAGTGTAGATAGAACATGTTAAATGTTCGAACAGTAAATGACCAAGTAGATTAATAATACATTTTTACAGCTTGTCCTCATAATTTTGACCAAATATTTGAATGTAAAATGACACAATATGTTACTGCACATGTCAGCAGGCAAATTAGGCGCCTTTGTTTGCTTACTTACTACTAAAAGAGAAGTTGTCTAATATGTTCACTATTTTATTCAAGGCCAACATTGTTCTTCGATTGCAATAAGAAACAAGACTTTTTGTTAGAATAAAGGCAATAATGCCATTTTGTGTGGTCCCCTTTCCTTAGAAAAGTATCGAAATAAGGGTTAAGGGGGAGGAGTATATTATAGCTAGAATTCACTGAAATTAAAGTATTTATATATATATATATATATATATATATTTATATATATATATATATATATATATATATATATATATATATATATATATATATATATATATATATATATATATATATATATATATATATATATACACACACACACATTATTCATTACTGTTTACTGTACTATATACATATATACAGGTATGTACTATATATATATATAGTAATGAAAACACAGTTGTTTTAACTGTACTGTACTTGCTGCTTACCTAAAAAAAAAAAAAACACTTTCACTAGAGATGTCCGATAATATCGGGCTGCCGATATTATCGGCCGATAAATGCTTAAAAATGTAACATCGGAAATTATCGGTATCGGTTTGGAAATTATCGGTATCGGTTTCAAAAAGTTACATGTATGACTTTTTTAAATGCCGCTGTACATAGTCCGTGCGTAGTGGTACATATAGAGAAGTACAGAGCGCCAATAAACCTTAAAGGCACTGGTCACACTGAGGGTGGCCTAATAAACAACTTTAACACTGTTACAAATATGCGCCACACTGTGAACCCACACCAAACAAGAATGACAATCACATTTCGGGAGAACATCCGCACCGTAACACAACATAAACACAAATACCCAGATCACCTTGCAGCACTAACTCTTCCGGGACGCTACAATTTACACCCCCCGCTAATCCCCCCCCAACCCCCCACCACCACCTAAACCACGCCCTCCCAACCCTGCCCACCTCAACTTCCTCATGCTCTCTCAGAGGAGAGCATGTCCCAAATTCCAAGCTGCTGTTTTGAGGCATGTTAAAAAAAATAATGCACTTTGTGACTTTAGTAATAAATATGGCAGTGCCATGTTGGCATTTTTTTCCATAACTTGAGTTGATTTATTTTGGAAAACCTTGTTACATTGTTTAATGCATCCAGCGGGGCATCACAACAAAATTAGACATAATAATGTCTTAATTCCACGACTGTATATATCGGTATCGGTTGATATCGGAATCGGTAATTAAGAGTTGGACAATATCGGAATATCTGATATCGGCAAAAAAGCCATTATCGGACATCTCTAACTTTCACTATTTGAGTAGCTTTTGTTCTGCCATTTGAGTACTGGCGAGCGATCTCTGAATCCAGGAACATATCCTTCATATCCGAAAGGGATAAGCGGTAGAAAATGGATGGATGGATGGATCTCTGCTTTCACTTTTACTATCATATTTGTACATATCCTATTTGCTGATGTTGCTCTGTTGTTATTGTCTCTCTGTCTTATCCCCCTCTTGTACCTGCAATTTCCCCTTCTGTCTTCCTTTTTTTCCTCTTTCTATCCCCTCTGCGCCAAAAATGTATATAAATCCATTTAATAAAGTCAAATACAAGTAAGTCAACAAGAGAAGTATCCCACACTTCTCTTTTGCGAAGTAAATCTGTACAGCAAATATGGGCTTCTACATCAACAATATGATTTGCCTGACTAGCTGGACAGGAAAAAAAAATTAACAAAAATAAAGAAATGTTTAGTGGATAATTTTGGGCGAGTTTGAAGGTTGGTGGCATTTTAAGGATCAGGTGCGCTGTCAGTAAACCAGTGGCACTGGAGATGAGCACTTTGCCAGTTACCATGGCGGTGTCCGCGGCGCTGCCCTGGGAGACCTTCAGCCCTGTCAGCATGGTTCCCATGGATACGCCTCTGACAGACATGGCCACCTCCCATAAAGGTTAATTAATACGGAGTTTCCGCCTCGGCTCAGCAGCGGTGTGTGTCCTTCCCCCATGCAGTCGTCACCTTTAGTGGACTAACATAGTGGGTCACACAACGGGACTAAGTGCAGTCACCAGTCGAAATAGCTAACGGAGAACCAGTAAGGGCCAAAGACAACAAGACGTGAACTTTTAATCAGGTTCAAATCCTCCCCTGTAGCTAAAGGTCGTCATGACCGTAAAGGTCAAGAAGGTTGTCCTTTTAATCCCACCTTGAAAATGAGCTGGGATTACAACCTGGATTTAAATTGATCAGTACTTAATTAAATGTGAGTAGCACAGAAGAAACAATCTTCTTAGTTATTTTTACAACTCTTAAAAAAGGTAACATTTGGTTAAAGAACAATGTATCAATTAGGACGGCACGATTATGGTCAAAAGAATAATAATTAAGATTATTGTTTGTCAATACTGATATCACGATTATACGTTGTTAGGTAAAAGAGGTTTGGGGGGAGGGTGAATTTTTAAAGTTTAATAATTTGTAACTAAACAGTCTAATAAAAAGGTTAAATACACATAGTATATTTGTGTTTTTGTTTATTATTAGTATCAACGTGCCAGCTTTTTCTCATTTCATGACTCCAACTCTATTTTTCCATTTGTTATGCTTTTTTTCCGTGCCATGAAAGAGACAGCCATGTTTAAATAATAATATGATATCAGTATTCATTTTAGACTGTATATGTAATATGTAAATATTACATATATGTTATAGTTTATATTGCTACTATGGTACATTTTTTGTGTACTTTATACCTGCATTATCCTTTCCAGCCTTACCCTTTCCATCCTTTGTAACCGAGCTACTGTGTGGAACAATTTCCCTTGTGGCTCAATAAAGTTTGTCTAAATCTAAATCTATAAGTTTAATGGATGGTCTATGGATTATCAATTGGACACTCCCGCCTGACCTAATCATATATTCGATCATTTGTATTGTGAAACATGTATAATAAATGCCAAAATACAAAAATATTGTTGTTTAGTCCAACGACTGAAAGAGTCCTTAAATGCACAATTATATTTCCGCTCTCCCTGGATTCATACGCATATTTCAGCCGTTAGTCTGCTAGCGCTCCCTCAAGGAGACAAGCAGAGCAGCGTGTTGTACAAACGTCCCAGGGCGTAAGAATGAGTTTAACATTGGGGGGACATATACTGTATTGTAACTGGACAGACCCATTCACAGTTTGAACAGAAATGTCATAAATTAATTATACACTACATTACATTCACAAAATACTATATAACAAACTGTTTTTTTAAAGTAATAACTTTCTGAGAGTAAAAAAACCCCCCCAATAATAATGTAAAAAAAAGGTGTTTTTTTTCAACATCAATTTAAAACACATGCAGTTCAGCCAATGTAGATTAAGTTTAATAAACAACTTTTTTCTTCTATGACAACAATGTGAAACAGTTTGGCCAACAAAAATAGACAGGAGTGAGAGCTTACACATCCAATACACAAGCTTTGTGCATTACTGACAACTGAGGGTGTTGACCCTTTACAGCCTGCTGAAAGTTCAATTCAATGAGGTGACAAAACATTTCAGCTCGTGTTGATGTTATTGGGAACACTGACACAGTAAGCAGTTAAATAATAGATGAGAGACCGTCCCAGAAAAAAACTAAACAGCAAGACGTTATAAACATGTTGTGGCAACGTTTTCTTATACATTTTACATATTGTCTGTTTTCTGTCCTCTCCTCCTTTAAGGTGGACATCACTTTTTTGGGATTTTGCTTATTGTTCACAATTCACCATTATGAAAGACAAGAAAACAAGGATTATTTTTTGGATTCTAACTTGTAAAAAAAACGTTGACCTGATGTTGGAATACCTTTTTCCATCATTCTAATGATGGGGCGGCATGGCGTAGTGGGTAGAGCAACCGTGCCAGAAACCTGAGGGTTGCAGGTTCGCTCCCCGCCTCTTACCATCCAAAAATCGTTGCCGTTGTGTCTTTGGGCGGGACACTTCACCCTTTTCCCCCGGTGCCACTCACACCGGTGAATTGAATGATAGTTGGTGGTCGGAGGGGCCGTTGGCGCAAATTGCAGCCACGCTTCCGTCAGTCTACCCCAGGGCAGCTGTGGCTATGAAAGTAGCTTACCACCACCAGGTGTGAATGAATGATGGGTTCTACATGTAAAGCGACTTTGGGTACTTAGAAAAGCGCTATATAAATCCCAGGTATTATTATTAATGAAATGCCCAGTTACACAGTTAAGGTGTTTTAGGCCTAGAAATCTATGTATCATTTATTTTTTTATTTAAAACCAACACACACACACACACCCCAATCTTCCATCCATCCATTTTCTACCGCTTATTCCCTTTTGGGGTCGCGGGGGGCGCCGGAGCCTATCTCAGCTACAATCAGGCGGAAGGCGGGGTACACCCTGGACAAGTCGCCACCTCATCACAGGGCCAACACAGATAGACAGACAACATTCACACCCCCAATCTTTTTATCTTTTTTTAAAATCTACTGTTTATTTTTTTAGTGAAACAATAAAAGTTTTGTTTTTATTACACTGAAGATGGAAAATATTTTGTACAAATCCATGTGACGCATCAAGTTTACCTGGAAGCAGTTTTATGTGGATTTAGGCCTGCAGGTAAACAAACTGTACTATGATTTAAGTTGAAGATATCCAGCATCTATTCTTTGTTTTCTGCCTTAACCACAAAAACCTTGAAGTTGTAGAAAATGTCAGTTGAAATTGATTGAAATGAAGCTGTATGGATCATATCTAAGCAGGATATTATCTGTGTTGGCCCTGCGATCAGATGGGAGGACTTGTCCAGGGTGCACCTTGCCTTTCGCCCGAACGCAGCCGGGATAAGCTCCAGCCCCCCTGCCACCCCGAAAGGGACATGCGGTAGAAAATGGATGGATGGATAAATACGGGATTATAGCCAATAACAGTACCGCCTTTTGACCGAAAGAGGTCAGAGTCGATAAAAAACTTGGTGAACTCTGTGTTTCAAATAGATTTTCTAAGAATTAAGTCGAGAAAACAAAATAATTTTCTTTGTGAAAAATTCTAAGTTTTGGTAAAAAAAAATACATAAATAAAAATCAATAATATAAAACAAGTGACATTTTTTTTTACCAAAGTCTGGAAAAAACAAAACATTATTTTGTCTGAAAATAGCTGCACGTTTTGTGAGGAAAAACTTTAAAAAACTCAAAACATCTGTTTAAAAAAATGTAAAACATTTCTGAAAAAAAAATAAATAAAATCATGCGATTTTTTGTGAAAATAATGTATATTTTTTTGCCGAATTAAAAAAATAAAGAAAATTGTTTGAAAAAAACATGTTTTGGGAAAAAAAAAATGTTTCTGAGAAAATAAAAATCAGAAAAAAAAAAAAAATTGTAAATAAACCGCACATTTTTTACTTAATATTTTGTTTTAATCCCAAACATTTCTGAAAAAAAAAGACAAAAAAAAGTTTTTTTTTTAGTTAAAATAACATTTTTAATATACATTTTTATTTATTTATCGGTATTCTTTCCCCCTAGTCCTCACATGTAGAAACGTTTATTTTCCATTCATGTAAAGTAATTTATATACTAAAATCCACGCCTTGTTTAAAACAGAGGAAATGTTCTTCATCTCTTTCCTGGAAGTTAGCATTAGGAATTCTTGCTACATTTGTTTATATTTCCGTCTAAAAACATCAAAAGCTGGACGACGTGAGACCCTTGGACACACTGCACTATAACTGCTACATCCAGTCCTTCTCAAAGTGTATAAATAACTCTTCAAAAAAAATGTGGACCTTGGGGAAAGACATGTAGAGACAGAAAGAATCAGGGAGCCTGCAAGAAAATTAAAGCAAGAGTCAGAAAAAAAAAGCTCTTTAGTGACAAGGCTCAGTTAACAAATAAATGACCTTTAATATAGAAGAGCTGTCCTCTATAGGAGTGCCGGAAGCATATTTACTCCTTTCCTCTGTCACACTGCGTGATGTGTGTATTACTGTTACATTATCTCTCTCGGGTAGAACGTTGACAATGACCTTACACATCTGTTAACATGTCCGCCATCTCCTTCCCCGCACCAACATGCTGCTCTCTGGTTTCAGTAGTGATTAGCCTTTTTTTTTTTGACAATCTTAGCCAACTTTTAAGTATTTTTTTCAGGTTCATGTTAAAGGACGAGCAGACTCTTCATCTAATTTTTGGATGTCTATCTTCTCTTCTACATATAAACAAACTCAGTAGGTATTAGGTTATCAAAATATGCCAAGGCTTCAGTTTCCGGTGACATTCCTGCACCATACACTATGTTTTTGTTATTCTGATCTCAAGGTCTGAGTTTCTCAAGGACCTTCATCGAGTCTTTCAAGTCAGGGTCACTTATGTCAGCACGGCTTTTTGCATTTGATACAACAGCTGCTGTTCATACAAAGCATTAATGGCCATTAATACAAAGTGACAATGCAGGGTGTCCTTGTGTGTGTGTGAGACACCAGCTTGGCAGATGTGTACTTTCACTGTTTAAGGGGCCGGGGGATGTCAAGGTCAAATTTGTTTAAAAAAAGGAGCGGCGATCCTTTAGCAGTTTCCTATCACGACATTTGCAGGACCTCGCTGCCGCACAGACAACCGGCGAGCTCACTTACACACGCAGCAGTTGAGGACACGACCGCTGTTTGTAAATTCAATACGGCGCCACCTGATAAATCCTGCTAAACATAAACTGCTTGACCAAAAGCAATTCTTACAAGACCCCTTAAGCAGGGCTGTACGCTTAGCCTTTTCACTGGGAGCACCGGTGCTACGAAATGAACAAAATTTAGTAGCACAGAAAAAAAAAAATTGTAGCAATTTGAAGTGTCCTAAATAACACAATTGTATTACTACACTCAAAAACGGGCACAGTAACACATGTGCACATACCATAAGCTCTAATGCAACCCTCATTTAAACCTCCCTGTCCCACAGCTTTTATAGTCAAGTCAAGTGCACTGAGCTACACATGTCAGTCACATAAAATGAGTGACATCACATCACATTAAATGCCTACTGAAATGAAATGTTCTTATTTAAACGGGGATAGCAGGTCCATTCTATGTGTCATACTTGATCACTTCGCGATATTGCCATATTTTTGCTGAAAGGATTTAGTAGAGAACATCGACGATTAAGTTTGCAACTTTTGGTCGCTGATAAAAAAGCCTTGCCTGTACCGGAAGTAGTGTGACGTCACAGGTTGTGGAGCGCCTCACATCTGCACATTGTTTACAATTATGGCCAGCAGCAGCGAGAGCGATTCGGACCGAGAAAGCGACGATTACCCCATTAATTTGAGCGAAGATGATAGATTCGTGGATGAGGAAAGTGAGAGTGAAGGATTAGAGGGCAGTGGAAGCGATTCAGATAGGGAAGATGCTGTGAGAGGCGGGTGGGGCCTGATATTCAGCTGGGAATGACTAAAACAGTAAATAAACACAAGACATATATATACTCTATTAGCAACCAGGCTTATATTTAATATGCCACAAATTAATCCGCATAACAAACACCTCCCCCCTCCCGTCCATATAACCCACCAATACAACTCAAACACCCGCACAACACACTCAATCCCACAGCCCAAAGTACCGTTCACCTCCGTAAAGTTCATACAGCACATATATTTCCCCAAAGTTACGTACGTGACATGCACATAGCAGCACGCACGTACGGGCAAGCGATCAAATGTTTGGAAGCCAAAGCTGCGTACTCACGGTAGCGCGTCTGCTATCCAACTCAAAGTCCTCCTGGTTGTGTTGCTGTAGCCAGCCGCTAATACACCGATACCACCTACAGCTTTCTTCTTTGCTGTCTTCATTGTTCATTAAACAAATTGCAAAAGATTCACCAACACAGATGTCCAGAATACTGTGGGATTTTGCGATGAAAACAGACGACTGAATAGCTGGCCACAATGCTGTCCCAATATGTCCGCACAATCCGTGACGTCACGCACAAACGTCATCATACCGAGACGTTTTCAGCAGAATATTTTGCGGGAAATTTAAAATTGCACTTTACTAATCTAACCCGGCCGTATTGGCATGTGTTGCAATGTTAAGATTTCATCATTGATATATAAACTATCAGACTGTTTGGTCGGTAGTAGTGGGTTTCAGTAGGTCTTTAATGATCATAATGCTATTCATACACATGCCAGATAACCAGGGATGTTGATAGGTTTTCAATGTAGTGAGTACCCAGGACCCACAGGTGGTGATTTTAGGATAATTCAGTGAATTACATTTATATTGCGCTTTTCTCTAGTGACTCAAAGCGCTTTTACATAGTGAAACCCAATATCTAAGTTACATTTAAACCAGTGTGGGTGGCACTGGGAGAAGGTGGGTAAAGTGTCTTGCCCAAGGACACAACGGCAGTGACTAGGATGGCGGAAGCGGGGATCGAACCTGGAACCCTCGAGTTGCTGGCACTGCCACTCTACAAACCGAGCTATACCGCCCCAAAGGGGATGTTTGCAACCTTTACGCAGATGCATAGGGAGCGCTAACTTTCCAAATGATTTTAAGCATTATATCCTGACCACTTACGGATTTTAACACGTAATGACGTAACTACTATTGGTAAGCTAGCCAGTGGTGTTCTTGTTATCATTTTTGTTTGAAAAATCTAACAGAGGAAGTTGCAAACAGCTGTGCCCTTTAAAAAAATATGTATGTCCTTCTAGTTTTCATATTCTTCTTTCCATCCATTTTCTACTGCTTGTCCTTTTTTGGGGACGGCGGGGGTACTGGAGCCTATCCCAGCTGCAATTGGGGCAGGAAGGCAGGGTACACCCTGGACAAGATCAGTTCAGTTCAGTTTCAGTTTATTTGGAACATGCATACGATACAATGTAATACATCACATATTTCCAGTTGTTTCATTACAGCACGTCCGAAAAGGAGTAGGAAGAAGCAGAGCTGATTTAATATTACCCCTTTTCATACCATAGCAATTTTACCCAATTTCCTTGTTCTCTGTAACAGAACAGTGAACAAATAAATTATAAATAAATAATATACCATAGTAAGCAAACAAATATTAAATGCATAAATAATCTTTGTCTCAATAAAAAAAAGAAGAAAAAAAAGGGTTCAAGAGAATCATCATAATTCTTGTTCTGTGTTCTTTGAATAGAATAGAATAATTTCGCCACACCTCGTGTGTGTGTGACAATCATTGGTACTTTAACTTTTTAACTTTGTGAACACTTGTAGTTTGAACACTCTCTTAAAGGCCTACTGAAACCCACTACTACCGACCACGCAGTCTGATAGTTTATATATCAATGATGAAATCTTAACATTATAACACATGCCAATACGGCCGGGTTAACTTATAAAGTGACATTTTAAATTTGCCGCTAAACTTCCGGTTCGAAACGCCTCTGCGGATGACGTATGCGCGTGACGTAGCCCGGCGAACACGGGTATGCCTTCCACATTGAAGCCGATAGGAAAAAGCTCTGTTTTCATTTCATAATTCCACAGTATTCTGGACATCTGTGTTCGTGAATCTGTTTCAATCATGTTCATTGCATTATGGAGAAGGAAGCCAAGCAAGCAAAGAAGAAAGTTGTCGGTGCGAAATGGACGTATTTTTCGAACGTAGTCAGCCACAACAGTACACAGCCGGCGCTTCTTTGTTTACATTCCCGAAAGATGCAGTCAAGATGGAAGAACTCGGATAACAGAGACTCTAACCAGGAGGACTTTTGATTTGGATACACAGACGCCTGTAGAGAACTGGGACAACACAGACTCTTACCAGGATTACTTTGATTTGGATGACAAAGACGCAGACGTGCTACTGTGAGTATGCAGCTTTGGCTTTTTTTTGCGTATGTACGTAACTTTTTTAAAATATATAAGCTTTATGAACCTTGGGTTAGGTGAACGGTCTTTTGGGCTGAGTGATTGTGTGTGTTGATCATGTGTTTGAATTGTATTGGCGTGTTCTATGGAGCTAGGAGCTAGCAGAGGAGCTAGGAGCTAGCATAACACGTACCGTACCGTAAGTGCGCGTCACGTACGTAACTTTTTAAAAATATATAAGCTTTATGAACCTTGGGTTAGGTGAACGGTCTTTTGGGCTGAGTGATTGTGTGTGTTGATCAGGTGTTTGAATTGTATTGGCGTGTTCTATGGAGCTAGGAGCTAGCAGAGGAGCTAGGAGCTAGCATAACAAACACGCAGGTGTTATTATGCAGGATTAATTTGTGGCATATTAAATATAAGCCTGGTTGTGTTGTGGCTAATAGAGTATATATATGTCTTGTGTTTATTTACTGTTGTAGTCATTCCCAGCTGAATATCAGGTACCGTGAGTATGCAGCCTTGGCTGCTAAACATTCGATAACTTGACCGTATGTGCGCGTCACGTACGTAACTTTTTAAAAATATATAAGCTTTATGAACCTTGGGTTAGGTAAACTGTCTTTTGGGCTGAGTGATTGTGTGTGTTGATCAGGTGTTTGAATTGTATTGGCGTGTTCTATGGAGCTAGGAGCTAGCAGAGGAGCTAGGAGCTAGCATAACAAACACGCAGGTGTTTTTATGCAGGATTAATTTGTGGCATATTAAATATAAGCCTGGTTGTGTTGTGGCTAATAGAGTATATATATGTCTTGTGTTTATTTACTGTTGTAGTCATTCCCAGCTGAATATCAGGTCACCCTCGGCTCTCACAGCATCTTCCCTATCTGAATAGCTTCAACTCCCCACTAGTCCTTCACTTGCACTTTACTCATCCACAAATCTTTCATCCTCGCTCAAATTAATGGGGAAATTGTCGCTTTCTCGGTCCGAATCTCTCTCACTTCATGCGGCCATCATTGTAAACAATAGGGAACTTTGCGTATATGTTCAACTGACTACGTCACGCTACTTCCGGTAGGTGCAAGCCTTTTTTTTATCAGATACCAAAAGTTGCAATCTTTATCGTCGTTGTTCTATACTAAATCCTTTCAGCAAAAATATGGCAATATCGCGAAATGATCAAGTATGACACATAGAATAGATCTGCTATCCCCGTTTAAATAAAAAAAATTCATTTCAGTAGGCCTTTAAACTGAATCATATTGGTGCTTTGTTTGATGTATTTGGTTAATCCATTCCATAATTTAATTCCACATACAGATATGCTAAATGTTTTAAGTGTTGTACGAGCATACACGTTTTAAAATGATATTTTCCTCTAAGGTTATATTTCTTCTCTTTTGTTGAGAAGAGTTGTTGTACATTCTTGGGTAGCAAGGGGAGTTTGCTTTATACATAATTTCAGCGGTTGGCAAATGCACCAAATCGTTGAATAAGTCACCACCTTATTTTTCTAAAACATGTTGTACTGAATTAATTTGCTGGTGGTGTGATATGATATGGTTATTATAATAAAAAGATGGATTGATTGATGTTGAAAATGTCATGTGTATTTAAACAAAACAATCACAATTCAAAACTATCACAATGGCATGGCATACAAGATTCTAATAACATAAATAACCTCAGTAAATTAATAACCTCAGTAAATTATTAAAGTTCAAATGAAAACGAGTATCAACAAATATCAATGGAAATGCCGATTTGAACACAAACGTGTCTGTTTTGTTAAAAGCAGTGCAAATAGATAGATAGTACTTGTTGCAGTATATACAATTATCATCTGAAAAGTGCAGACATTGCATGCGATCATGAGCCACAGCTGGAGAAATGTACTTAAGTTTGTACAGGCGATGTTGAGGTACTACTCGCTAGTCTGATCATTAGTAGAGGAAGCAGAAAATATAACTGCAGTAGTTTGCTAAACAGCAATAGCTTTGATCTTTTCTTCAGTGGCATTTTTGCATTCTCCTTTCCCTGCATACTATCTCGTCATAAGCGGCATGTATGCGCAAACGCCGTCTTAGTGAAACAAAACAGCGACTGACATTCAAAGTCTTGTAACATTCTAAGGAATGAAGGCAAGGACAGATTCCCAGTATGATGTTTTTTTATTTCACAAAAATGCAGCGTTCCACTCCATGAAGTTCAAGCTTTGTGTCTTTTATTTTCAGAGTAACTCTCGAATAATCTTTAAAGGGGAACTGCACTTTTTTGGAAATGTGTGTATCGTTCATAATCATTATGAGAGACAAGATTTTTAAAGAAAAAAGCTTGCGTGATGCGGCTAATAGGAGTCACCGTTGTGGTCTTCAAAGCCCTCTAAAAAAAACTTCAAAACCCTCCATCAACATTTTATATACATGCTGCAAGTATATATATAATGTAGAAACAGACACAATCATAACAATATGTAATATTTACAATGTTAAACATATTTTGGTATTTTCAAGCAACCCCGGGATTCTTACCTCGACACATTTATTCCAGTTTCCATACCAGCGCAATTCCGACTTCCGGCAACAAATGTGTGTTCGTACTTCCGCAAACAAACGCGAGTGTATTCTAATCATGGCAGACTTGGTAACAGACAATTGATGACTATTTTTGGACAAACGAGCATTCACAACCTTATCTTTTTGAAGCTGACTATACAGAGGATGAACTGCTGGTTATAGAAGTGAGAATGAAGAGACAGTGAAACTTGGAGCCAAGCTATGCCAAAATAAATGGATTGCTTACCCAAATCAACTAGAAACATCTCCAGCCAGCTTGACCAAACTGTCCATCAAGGAAGTCACTAAAATGCCATGCAGGCTGTTTCTTTCTTTAAAAAATAATAATGAATCAAAATCAATGTCATTATGAATTATTGACCTATTCAAGGCTCCAATTACATGACATTAAATATTCCACTTTGAGATATTTTTGGGGAAAATGTTGCATATTTTGTGATTGCCATATAAAAAACTAAGCTTTTTTTTTTATTTAGTTTTTTAAAGAAGGGCCTAAAACGAACAAACAAAAAACATAAACAACAATACAACTTATAATTGACTGATAGATCTGAAGTTCATCTCGATATCATTGTGTTGAAAATAAAAAAAAATTATAATTTATTTTTTAACACTTTAATGAGTCGGACCCTTTTGGATCCCCAATCATTTTAGTGGGAATTTTGTTTTTAAGTGTCATTGCTCAAAAAAGAATAATTAATTAAAATCAATGTTGTTATGAGTTATTGACCTTTTTAAGGCTCCAATTATTATATAATCTCAAATATTCCACTTAAAATTTTTATTGGGTGAAAATATTGCATATTTTGTGTTTTTTCCATAAAAAACAGGATTTCTTTGGACAAAAAGAGCACACAACTTAAAACTTTAACAACGTTATTGTCACACCTGGGTGAAGTCTGGTCTGGGTTTCGTCTGGTTTCATGTTTTGTCATTTCCTGTTTTATTTTGAAATGCTGACTCTCCCTCTCGTTTCAGGTCACTTTCCCTTCCTCCTGTTCCCTGGTGTGACGTCTTTCCTGATTGTTCGATTGCGCCCACCTGTGTCACCCTCCCTCATGTGTATAAATGTCTCATCCTCCTTCTGTCCTGTGCCAGAGTGTTTCGTATCGTCTTGTGCGTACCGCCTGCGTTCCTTTGCCACAGCCTTGTCTACAGCCATTGCCACGTTTTTTGTGTACCCTTTGATCCACGGGAGATTCTTTGTTTGTAACCTTTTGTCAGGTAAGATTAGCTTCTTAGCATCGCCTCCGTTGGAGCACTTTTAGTTGTATTTGTTAGTTTTTGTTCTTTAGTCCCTTTTTCCCTCCATAGCCGGAGCGTTTTGAGTTGTTAATATTTTTTTTTAGTTTAGTAGTCAGGTTAGATCTGTTTTGATAGCCTGTTTTGTTTCTCCCGTTTTGAACCCCTCCCCTTCTGAGAATAAACAACTGTTTTCAGTAATCCTGCATCTGTGTCCAGAGTCCTAGTCGGGTCGTGACAGTTAAATTGACAGATAAACCCAATGTTGATCTAGAGATTTAAACCTCAAATAATAATAATAATAATAATACTAAATAGCAACAATTTAAAAACAATGTTTTTGAACAAAGCCCTTCGCCTGAGTGGAGACCTAAATGTATATTTTTTATACATATAATGTATTGGTTTTTTAAATAAAAAATATCAAAATGACCCCCGCTTGCTTTGATTTTTCAGTGTGCGGCCCTCATTGGAAAACGTTTGGACACCCATGCTTTACAGATACTGCAAAATTATTGTTCATGTCAGTACAGATTGATTGATCAATCAAAGTTTATTTATATAACCCTTAATCACAAATGCCTCAAAGGGTGTCCTATGGCATTGTGTTGTACATTACAAACTCAAAAGCCATTCAGCTGTTGTCGCAGTTGCTAGCTTACCTCTTGTCGTAGCTAGCTTATGGCTAATGCCGTAGCATGCCCATGTGTTACCACACTAGCAAAACAGTTCCTCAGTGTCCGCTCTTACCATAACAATGCTGCTACAGCTTGGTTAATATAGAGGTTACGGAACGTAAATGAAGTATTGTTGGCGTTTTTTGATGCATTTTCAAATCGATTTAGAGGCAGATTGGATTGCTGCAGTAATAGCCACCTAGAATGAGCTGAATATTACAAGTTAGAATGCAAAAATAAAAGAATATGTTGTCTTTTTGTCTCTCATAATGATTGTGAACGATAGGTAAAATAAAAATAAAATTGCAGTTCCCCTTTAACCCCGACAGTCCACGTCACTTCCAATCAATGTCTCGGAAATCCCACCCCCTAGTCAAAGCCATTGTAGCACCATAGCCAGCCACTACACCACCAACAAAGTAAGTTTACTAGGGATGTCCGGTAATATTGGACTGCCGATATTATCGTCCGATAAATGCTTTAAAATGTAATATAGGGAATTATCGTATCGGTTTCAAAAAGTAACATTTATGAATTTTTAAAACGCCGCTGTGTACACGGACGTAGGGTGAAGTACAGAGCGCCAATAAACCTTAAAGGCACCGCCTTTGCGTACCGGCCCAGTCACATAATATCTACGGCTTTTCACACACACAAGTGAATGCAAAGCATACTTGGTCAACAGCCCTACAGGTCACACTGAGGGTGGCCGTATAAACAACTTTAACACTGTTACAAATATGCGCCACACTGTGAACCCACACCAAACAAGAATGACAAACACATTTCAGGAGAACATCCGCACTGTAACACAACATAAACACAACAGAACAAATACCCAGAACCCCTTGCAGCACTAACTCTTCCGGGACGCTACAATATACACCCCCCGCTACTCCCACCTCAACCCCGCCCCGCCCCCCCCCCCCCAACCCCGCCCACCTCCACATGCTCTCTCAGGGAGAGCATGTCCCAAATTCTAAGCTGCTGTTTTGAGGCATATTAAAAAAAATAATGCACTTTGTGACTTCAATAATAAATATGGCAGGGCCAGGTTGGCATTTTTTTCCATAACTTGAGTTGATTTATTTTGGAAAACCTTGTTGCATTGTTTAATGCATCCAGCGGGGCATCACAACAAAATTAGGCATAATAACCAACGTGTTAATTCCACGACTGTATATATCGGTATCGGTTGATATCGGAATCGGTAATTAAGAGTTGGACAATATCGGAATATCGGATATCGGCAAAAAAGCCATTATCGGACATCTCTACTTATGGATGATCGGATTTGGGCCTGATCAAAACACCTTTAAAATGCCATCGTAAATAGTGAGTCATTTGAGGGTAAAAAAGGTCCCAGTTCAGTATTATAGTCATAGAAAAATCCAAACAAGTTGCTTTGTAAATTGTGCAAATTATAAATGATTTTCACAGCAGCACACTGAAATTAAATTGTTGAAAAAAAAATGGATAGATTGAAGAAATAATGGTTTGCAGCTGTATGATCAGAATTATACAAGAGTCCACCCCACTACAAATAGTCTAGTGTGGATACATTCTGAGAAGTTTTAAATACTTTCGCTTACCTTCCTTGCCCATTTTACAAAGATATGCTTACACAAATATTTGCATGCATAGTAAATATTTGTGTGCCATTGGAAGACCCACCCAGGAGCCATTTCCTGAGTGGCTGCGAATTAGTGCATCAATTAAACACACACTCATTCCTTCTTAATGAGCCGTGTCTGCCATCAATCTGTAGCCCATTCCTTCCTATTACGTTTTGCTTACATGGCCTATCCAAAAGGGTGCTCATTTCCCCTCATTTTCCATTTGTAAACACCAAGTAGGAACGGCCGCTCGCCCCAAAGGCAGAGCGAGGCATCTGATGAGGATGCAGCAGTGATGTCTGAGGGAAATAAGCCACTTTGCAATGGAGATGAAATGTTGCACTGCCAAGCTGCCTGAAAGCTGGATAAAAGCAGCTAAAATCATTGGCCTTTAATGAATCATTTTCATAATATCCTTGGCACCAGCCCTTAAGAGGCCTTTTTGCATGAGTCAGCAAGATGTCGTCTTTAGGAGCACTGCGTTTTTTTCTCCTCTTTTTGCTGGGATTCATTTGGTAAAGTACAGCAAGTCATGTGCAACAAGGGGCTCAAAGATCAGTATTGCAGTCAGGAGTTGGATTTTTTTTTCTTGGTCTCTTGTTTGTTACAAATAGCAATAGTTAATGCAAAAAGCAAACATCCACTGGGGAGGACACAGTTCTCAGGAGGTTAAAAACTGCTCGGATTGAACGGTTTGTATACTCAAAAAAAAAAAAATTAAGTCATGTACAACTAGTGGTGAGGGGGAATCAATGTGGTGATATATTGTGATACTTTCTTCTAACAATATAGTATAGATTTGTATTGTCTTAATATTGATTTAAAAAAACAATGTAGCTGAGATAGGCTACAGCACCCCCCTTGACCCCGAAAGGGACAAGAGGTAGAAATAGATGGATGGATGGATGGAATTTTAAAATTACAGTTGTACATTTTTTTATTTGATATTAAAGTACCAGTAGAGTGGGAAAATGTTGCCTCTATATTGAAGCTACTGTCATATATATATGATGTATGACACCGAACGTCTTCCAAAGTTTGCGAGTAAATTGATATGATCATAATAGTATCAATCTCACGGAGATTCCCGAGCCATTTTGAGAGATAATGAGCAAGCCAGTCACGTGATCGCGTGACGTGGCGGTAGGAACCGCAGATCCATTCCCCATCAACAACACTGCAAATCATGCAGACTTTGTGAGAGACAACGATGATTACTTGAGGAAAAATTATGATCCAGAAAAACTTAGATTTTTGATCCTGAATATAAGGAGAATGAGTGACATCAATCTCCGGAAATAGCCAAAGGTATTTATGGCATTTTGTGATGTTAAGATGTTAGCAAATTGTAGATACAATTGGATATGGTTTAATGCAATGGTCCCCAACCACCGGGCCGCGGCCCGGTACTGGTCCGTGGATCGATTGGTACCGGGCCGCACAAGAAAAAATAAATAAAAATACAATTTAAAAAAAAATTGTTTTATTAAATCAACATAAAAAACACAAGTCACACTACAATTAGTGCACCAACCCAAAAAACCTCTCTCCCCCAAAAGGGTTGTTTCTTTCTGTTATTAATATTTCTAATTCCTACATTATATATCAATATAGATCAATACAGTCTGCAGGGATACAGTCCGTAAGCACACATGATTGTATTTTTTTATGACAAAAAAATAAATAAAATAAAATAAAAATAAAATGGCAACGTATCGCAATACTTTCGATATAATATCTATTTACATGTCTTAATAGTCAATGTGACCCCAAGGACAATAGGAGAGTCTCTAAAAAGATGGTTGTCATTAGTTTTTCTTCCTAATATTTCATGACTTTTCCTAATCCATCAGGGAGACACAGAAAAATATAAAATCAACTGCATGATTGTTTCTCATTTCTCTGTACACATTTTGACCACGCCATCGTTCCTCAGGGGTCATATAGACCCCAGGATTGGAAAGCACTATAAGTCTTTGTGTGTTAGAGTGAGACACATGATCCAATTGACTTTTTTGTGCTCCCAAGTGATCTGAACACAGAGAATTCAATTGTGAGTTGATCTGACCATCATACACTGAATTATTGTTGGTTTAATATCGTTTGGCAGCCATTTTGACAGTTTTCCATAGATATTTCGGCACATTGCACCCCCCCCCCCACCAAATACCCCCCAGTGGGAAATTACTTATGTGTGCTCCTAAGTCCCCTGAACACAAAGAAACAAATAGTGAGTCAATCCAACCATCATAGACCGAGTTATTGCAGTTTGAATACTGTTAGGCTTGGTCTTGAATGTGACCAAAAGTGATTTTCGTAATTTCTGAACGTACAAATACATATAAACTCAGTTTTCCATATAAGTGTCACACAAGAAATGAAATGGAACAATCACTGTGAGTTTATCTGACTATTACATGCTGAACTAGTGTGGTTTGAGTAGCGTTTGGTGGCCATTTTAGCGTTTTTCTACCTCGAACATCCCAGTAGGAAACCATTTATTTGTGCTCCTAAGTCCCCTGAACACAGAAAAAAGCAGTGAGTAGATCTTTATTAGTAATTGATGCAGAAACCACTGAGATAAATGGTCTTGAAAATAAATTTATAATTTATACTCTGTCGGAATGGCGGGATGTCGGAACAGTTCAAACATTCCGTTCCCGCGCCGTGTGAGAACAGGAGGAGGGGAGGGGGGAGGAGCAAACATATAAAAGCACTCGCATAGCAGCCTTCTAAACCATTTCTCTGCTGCTGTCTCTGCTGCTGTTTGTGATATACTCTCTCTCTCTCTCTCTTGTTTCGAGTTTGCCTTCTAAACCATTTCTCTGCTGCTGTTTGTGATATACTCCCTCTCTCTCTCTTGTTTCGAGTTTGCCTTCTAAACCATTTCTCTGCTGCTGTTTGTGATATACTCTCTCTCTCTCTCTCTCTTGTTTTGAGTTTGATGATGCCAAACCACAAGACGTTCTCTGTCCAGGAGGTTTTGGATCAGGTTTTTAGTGAAGAGGTAGACATAGAGGAAAATGTGTCTGAAATCGAAGACAATGTTGTGGAAGACCCTGATTATGGGGCATCGTCCTCTGATGAGGATGAGACCCTTGATGCTGAAGTTCCTGTCAACACTGGAACACCAGCAGACATTTTCCTGTCCAAAAATGGAAAGTTGTCGTGGTCCCCTGCCCCACGTCAACGGCAGGGTAGACTTAGCGCTGGTAATGTCATCAAAATGGTTCCAGGCCCAACCCGATATGCGATTAGCCGTGTCCAAGACATAAAATCTGCATTTGAGCTCCTCATGACACCATCAATTGAGAACCATGTACTCTTGATGACCAATTTAGAGGGGAGTCGTGTGTTTGGGGACAGTTGGAAGCCGATCGATGCAATTGACTTGCAGGCATACATCGGGTTGCTCATTTTGGGGGGCGTGTACAAGTCCAAAGGCGAGGCAGCAGAAAGCCTGTGGAATAAAGAGACTGGAAGGGCCATCTTCCCAGCCACCATGTCTCTGAAGAAATTCCATATTATGTCTCGTGTCCTACGGTTCGATGACAGAGAGAAAAGACAGGGCCGGAGAGAACATGACAAGCTGGCAGCTATCCGGGATGTATGGGACAAGTGGGTTCAGCAACTGCCATTGCTTTACAACCCAGGCCCCCATGTGACTGTGGATGAATGTCTGGTGGCGTTTCGTGGCCGCTGTCCATTTAGACAGTACATCCCGAGTAAACCAGCCAAATACGGCATTAAAATATGGGCAGCATGTGATGCCCAGTCGAGCTATGCCTGGAATATGCAGGTCTACACCGGCAAAGCCCCTGGGGAAGCACCTGAAAAAAATCAGGGCATGAGGGTTGTCCTGGACATGGCTGAGGGACTGGAGGGGCACAATATAACGTGCGACAACTTCTTCACCTCCTATGCCCTTGGTGAAGAACTCGCAAAGCGGAAAGTCACCATGCTGGGGACAGTCCGCAAGAACAAGCCAGAGCTTCCCTCTGAGCTTGTTGCAATCAAGAACAGACAGGCTACATCCTCAGTGTTTGCCTTCACTGAGAACGCCACAGCTGTTTCGTATTGCCCCAAGAAAGGGAAGAACGTTGTGCTCATGAGTACGATGCACAAGGATGCCCAGCTCAGCACCAGGGAGGACAAGAAGCCACAAATGGTGTTGGACTACAATGCCACAAAGGGTGGTGTTGACAACCTGGATAAAGTCACAGGCACGTACAGCTGCCGACGCATGACTGCACGATGGCCCCTTGTTGTATTCTTCAACATCATCGATGTGAGTGCCTACAACGCTTTTGTGCTTTGGAGGGAGATCAGTGAAGGCTGGAACAGCGAAAAGCTGTACCGGAGGAGGCTGTTCCTGGAACAGCTGGGGTACGCGCTGGTGCAACCCCAAATTGCACGAAGAGTTGTCCTACCAAGAGCCTCAGCGGCTGCTGTGGTGATAGTGGAGGATGTTCAGAGGGAGGCACACACCTCCAATCCTCCAGTGGCCAGAGGGCAAAAACGAGGCAGGTGCCAGATCTGTTCCACTAGGAACGATAACAAGACAACTAATACATGTGGGGGATGTGGCAAATACATCTGCAAGGAGCACATCCGTTGTGGATCATGTGCCCAGTAGTGCTTTACCCTTTCTTGGAGAGTGGGGGATGAATATTGCCATTTTTCATTTGTTTTACATTTCTTGAGAGAGGTAGACTCTAGGCTACTTTTTGCAGTCTGTGAAAAAATAGGAGTGGCAGACTTTTACAGTATTTTAGTTTTTTTGAAATAAGACAATATTTTTGGTAAATAGCCTACTGTCTTGTTATTTTTTTCTTCAAATATGGACACTCCAAATGGCCGGCCAATGGTCAGATATTTGTTGTTGTTGAAAAAAAACAAAACAAAAAAAAAAAAAATACAAAATATAAAGAGTAATAAAAAAACTTCCCCCATTGAGGATTGCCACCTTATCCTGGTCAGAGGGTTTGTGCTTGACCCTTTCTTGGAGAGTGAGACGAATATTGTTATTTTCAAATGGACACTCCAAATGGCCAACGGTCAGATATTTGTTGTTGTTGAAAAAAAAAAAAAAGAAAAAAAAAAAGAAAAAAAAAAAAAGTTATAAAAAACTTCCCCCTGGAGGATTGCCACCTTATCGTGGTCAGGGGGTTTGCGTGCTTCCATGACCCTAAGAGCTATAGCTGGTCTTAGGGTAGAAGCCTGACTAAGTGCAATCTAAATGGCAAAAAACAACAACAACAACAACACCATACAATTAATACAATTCGGTCACATTCAATGATGGCCGCCTAACAGTATTCAAACTGCGATAACTCGGTCTAAGATGGTTGGATTGACTCACAATTTGTTTCTTTGTGTTCAGGGGACCTAGGAGCACAAATAAGTGGTTTACCACTGGGAGGTTATCTGGGGGGGGGGGGCGTAGTGTGCCAAAAAATCAATAAAAAACGGTCAAATTTGACACCAAACGGTATTCAAACAACAATAATTCAGTGTATGATGGTCAGATCGACTCAGAGTTGACTTCTCTGTGTTCAGAAGACTTGGGAGCACAAAAAAGTCAATTGGATCATGTGTCTTACTCCCACACACAACAACTTATAGAGCTTTACATCTCTGGGGTCTATGTGACCCCTGAGGAACGATGGTGTAGGCAAAAATCGAGGTCAATAGGAGGGTTAAAAAAATATTTTCTTAAAATGGATAGACAATTTAAATGGATATTATATTGTTAGAAAAAAGTATCGCAACATTTTGCCATACCGATATCATGCTTATACAAGACTTAAAAACAAACAAACAATAATATCATGATACTTTTTTCTAATAATATAATCATTTTTAATGAACAAAAAAAAAAACTTAAGATTTTTTTATATGACTTTAAAAAAGTAATGTATAATGGGGTGGGACAAAAAAACATTTTTTGTATCGATAATAAGACATTAAAAATCCATATTAAAGGCCTACTGAAACCCACTACTACCGACCACGCAGTCTGATAGTTTATATATCAATGATGAAATCTTAACATTGCAACACATGCCAATACGGCCGGGTTAACTTATAAAGTGACATTTAAAATTTCCCGGGAAATATCCGGCTGAAACGTCGCGGTATGATGACGTATGCGCGTGACGTAGTCAGTTAAACGGAAGTTATGGTACCCTGTAGAATCCTATACAAAAAGCTCTGTTTTCATTTCATAATTCCGCAGTATTCTGGACATCTTTTGCAATTTATTTAATGAACAATGAAGGCTGCAAAGAAGACAGTTGTAGGTGGGATCGGTGTATTAGCAGCGGACTACAGCATCACAACCAGGAGGACTTTGTTGGAGAGCAGACTCGCTAGCCGACGACCTCACCTTGACTTCCTTCGTCTCCGGGCCGCCAAACGCATCGGGTGAAGTCTTTCGTCCTTCCGCCGATCGCTGGAACGCAGGTGAGCACGGGTGTTGATGAGCAGATGAAGGCTGGCTGGCGTAGGTGGAGAGCTAATGTTTTTAGCATAGCTCTGTGCGGTCCGGTTGCTAAGTAGGCTTCAATGGCGTCGTTAGCACAGCATTGTTAACCTTCGCCAGCCTGGAAAGTATTAACCGTGTATTTACATGTCCACGGTTTAATAGTATTGTTGATTTTCTATCTGTCCTTCCAGTCAGCGGTTTATTTTTTTTGTTTCTATATGCAGTTAAAGCACGATGCTATCACGTTAGCTCGTAGCTAAAGCGTTTCGCCGATGTATTGTCGTGGAGATAAAAGGCACTGAATGTCCATTTCGCGTTCTCGACTCTCATTTTCAAGAGGATATAGTATCCGAGGTGGTTTAAAATACAAATCCGTGATCCACAATAGAAAAAGGAAAGAGTGTGGAATCCAATGAGCCAGCTTTACCTAAGTTACGGTCAGAGCGAAAAAAAATATGTATTTCACTGCATTCTAGTCCGTCACTCTAACGTTCCTCGTCCACGAATCTTTCATCCTCGCTCAAATTAATGGGGTAATGGTCCGAATAGCTCTAGCTGCGTTGAAAACAATAGGAAAATATGAGGGAGTGAACAACAGACGTCGTCACGCTACTTCCGGTAGGGGCAAGGGTTTTTTTTTTATCAGAGACCAAAAGTTGCGAACTTTATCGACGTTGTTCTATACTAAATCCTTTCAGCAAAAATATGGCAATATCGCAAAATGATCAAGTATGACACATAGAATGGATCTGCTATTCCTGTTTAAATAAAAACAAATAATTTCAGTAGGCCTTTAAATAGTCAGGAAAAAATAAAAATAAAAAAAATTAATAAATTAAAAAAAATAATTAGAAAAAAAAAATATATATATATATGTGTATATATATATATATATATATATATATATATATATATATATATATATATATGTGTATATATATATATATATATATATATATATATATATATATATATATGTGTATATATATGTGTATATATATATATATATATATATATATATATATATATATATGTGTATATATATATATATATATATATATATATATATATATATATATATATATATATATATGTGTATATATATATATATATATATATATATATATATATATATATATATACATACATATATATATATATATATACATACATATATATATATATATATATATATATATATATATATACATACATATATATATATATATACATACATATATATATATATATATACATACATATATATATATATATACATACATATATATATATATATATATATATATATATATATATATATATATATATATATATATATATATATATATATATATATATATATATATATATATATATATATATATATATATGTGTGTGTATGTATATAGACATGACTTAAAAAAGTCTTGCTTTGGGCTGATTGCAAGTCAAATCTCCGCAAAGTGTTGCTGTACTGCTACCTTGCTGTGCGGGTTTAGTGGGCAAGACGCAGTACAAGCATTGACATTAGTCAGCATTTTTTTTTACTTTTAAACCTTTTTTTCAACTAAGTTTGTCCAATGAGTTTTTACCGTTATCTAGTGTACATACGAATATACAACTTGTATTTAAAGATGCATTTTACATTCATCACTGAGCTATATAACCCATATATATAAATGTACAGTAAAATATCACAATATATGGCAATACTGTATCGTATAGTGACTGAAGTATCATGATATGTATCGTATCGTATCGTATCGTCAAGTCCCTGCTAACTACAACGGTTTGTTAGTGGAAGTATAATTGGTTTTATAAAGAGTACACATGTAGTTAAAGGTACACTATTAGAATAATCTATTCATTCAATTGGATATATTTAACCCAATCATGTATAGAACAATTATGTGTAACCTTTAATGATTTAAACTCTCAAGCATCTGCCAAAGAAGAGCTGAGAGCGTGCCAATGAACATGAGACTTCAGTCAGATTAGTGCGCACATCTGATCCCCATGCCTGACCTAGTACTTGCACAGCAGAAGCTTTTGATACCAAGAAAAAAAAAAAGAACTGGCCCACATTTCTGGTATTTGGAACAGAATCTAAAATATTAACCGAGTGGAACTTCAAGTTTGCAGTGTGACATATAAGCATTCTGGCTTCATTAGCTAAATAAGCATTCTGGCTTCATTAGCTAAGTTGGGTACATTTGGTTCAAAGACTAGGAAGTTTCACAATGAAGAAAACACTGACATCTAAAAAAAAAATACAAACATGTGACCAACAAAATGAAAAGATGGGAAGCAACAACAATAACAATAACGTCCAGTTTCAATGCTGCTTGTGCACAACTTGGAGACAACTGTTTTGGACTGGAAACATATCAATTCATGTTCAAAGCGTCAGAGTCATTCAGAGTTCAAACACTCAAAAAAAGGTTAGAAACGAAAAAGTAATAACATCAGAGTTTACTATGGTATATGGAAACCCATCACCAAAGTAAACAATGTGCAGCTGCAGTGTTTATGGATCCAACACAAGCATTTGCCACAATCATGCCATCCATCTCTGGCATCAAAGGATTGGTCTTGAACTGGGTACAGAGTAACCAACAGAAAGCTATATATGAAGCCAGGTAAAAAATATGTCAACAGAGATAAATATATCTTGAGGCGTACCCCAGGGTTCAATACTGGGACCCAAATTGTTCAATCTCTATACAAACGGCATTTGTAAAGTTACAAAGAACTTAGAATGAGTCCTATTTACAGACAATTGTGTTTTGTTCAGGAGAGAACACACATAAACTAATACAAATAACAGAAAAAATGAATAAATTAAAGAGATGATTTGACAAAAACAGACTCTCTTTAAATCTCAGTAAAACTAAAATAATGCTGTTCGGTAATAGTAGGAGAAAGTCAAACACAAATACAAAAAGGCGAAGTAAAAATTGAAAGAGTCAAATCTATCAAATTTTTGGGCGTAATAATAAATTATAACATAAACTGGAAATCTCATAAAAATATGCAACATAATGTGGCAAGAAATAGTTCTACAATGAATACAGCTTACATATGATCTGGACCAAAAACCACTACATATTCTCTAGTGCTTGCTAGTTTTACTATGTCTGAGTTATTGTGCAGAAACAATGGGAAGTAACTACACAAGTACATTACATTCATTCATTGGGATACAAAAAGATTAGTTAGAATAATACATAACGTTTGATATAGACAGCATACCAACATTTTATCTATAATCCAAACTATTGAAATTCAATGATTTGGTGCATTTGCAAACAGCTAAAATTATGTACAGATCAAACTATAATCTGCTACCCAAGAATGTATAACAATCCTTCTCAACAAAAGAGGAGAACTATGATCTTAATTTAAAACATTTGTATGCATGTACAACACTTAAAACCTTTAGTATATCAGTATGTGGAATTAAATTATAAAAGGAATTATGCAAAGAAGTTAAACAATGTACTAGTATGATCCAGTTTAAAAAATAAAAACCTATTCAAACTGTTTACGAAGTACAAGGAAAAATAATTTTGAACTTAAATTAAAATAAGTTATTGGTCATCTCATTAAGTGAATATTAACTGGCCTAACTATTTATGAAGCGAACTGCTGTATTTAGAATTATTTAAGTTGTGTACACATTGAGAATAGAAGGTGAACATATGTGTTAGTAATTGCCATGAAGTAGAAAAGTGAAAGGATTAAATAAGCTTAGCTTTCTCCAACTATTCTTAGGGCGTCTAATTGATGTTTGGAAGACAAACCAAAAAGTCCAGTTGCGATCGATTGAATGCCCTGAGATGACTGACCTGGATGAATGAGGACATTCATAGACATCTTCCTCCAACTACATGTTGTAAAGGAAAATTAAAAAACTTAAAACATCATGTGATGTAACACATTGAAAGTGTAAACATGTTCGAAATAAACTTCAACCAAATATCTTAATTAATTCAATAGGTTTATGTGACATTTGTTTTTGCCAAATAGTTTTTTTTGTAGTATTTTAGATCGCAACAAATATTTTTTTTAATCAAAGAAAATAAAAAATGCGTCCACAAATAAAATAACGTATTAATTAATTATTCTATAAAAAAAAAAAAGGAACATCTATACAAGCAAATTTTTGTTAACCTGTCAATGGGATCGTCCATTGTATGTTAGCATAAGAGCTAACCTTTATTCTGTGTAGTTTTATGGCTTTTTTCAGTCTGACAAACTGTATTGTTGATTTAACGTGATTTCTGCATGTATGTGCACTTAATATGAATATTTTATTTGTGTGGTTAGTTCTACCGTAACTTTATTGTGGAGACTATCAATACAACAACCCTTTTTTATTTCTAATTTAAAGAACTGTTTACTTATCTGCCAAACTAAATTCCAACATTCAGGGAGGGCTGAATAAAATGAATAAACCAACATTGCAACTGAAAAAAACAGCAAAACCACATAATGTAACAATACATAATAATACATTTGTCTTTAAATATATGTAAAACATTGTTTTTGCCTTTTTAAAAGAAAATACATGCTTCATTGCCAAATATGCAAATGATACAATTACATCATATCACCAACACACTCCTGGTCAAGCCGCCCCACCACCACAAATTAAATGCCATTCTGTGGGAAACACTGCTCCTTGTTTAGTTTTTTCTGAGCAATAAGACAAATAAACATTGCATTTATGAATACAAATGTAAAATTGCATTGTAAATAAACGACACATCACCATCACAACGATGATCAAACCTGTTGATCCTCTCTAATTGACTACTCCAAACGTTTATTGAAACCCAATACTAAAGTACTGTAGTTTCTGACTTACTACAAAGGTACTAAAACAATGCATAAATGTTGATTTCATATGTTTTGCATGCACATAACCAGTAAGTCACCAACATAGGATGTTCAGTCCTTACATGAATAAGGTCTTAGTTTACAGAGACAAAGCTTTGCCATAGCGATGCTAAATGGGGATTTTTCTCCTTTCAGTACATCACAACGATAAGGAACAGGGTTTGGTCAAATACATTTAATGTAATTATTAGGGCTGTGAATCTTTGGGTGTCCCACGATTCGATTCAATATCGATTCTTGGGGTCACGATTCGATTCAAAATCGATTTTTTGTCAATTCAACACGATTCTCGATTCAAAAACGATGTTTTTTCCCGATTCAAAACGATTCTCTATTCATTCAATACATAGGATTTCAGCAGGATCTACCCCAGTCTGCTGACATGCAAGCAGAGTAGTAGATTTTTGTAAAAAGCTTTTATAATTGTAAAGGACAATGTTTTATCAACTGATTGCAATAATGTAAATTTGTTTTAACTATTAAATGAACCAAAAATATGACTTATTTTATCTTTGTGAAAATATTGGACACAGTGTGTTGTCAAGCTTATGAGATGTGATGCAAGTGTAAGCCACTGTGACACTATTGTTCTTTTTTTTCTTCTTTTTTTATAAATGTCTAATGATAATGTCAATGAGGGATTTTTAATCACTGCTATTTTGTTTCACTACTTTAGGTTTGTTCTGTGTCGTGTTTGTGTCTCCTCTCAATTGCTCTGTTTATTGCAGTTCTGAGTGTTGCTGGGTCGGGTTTGGTTTTGGAATTGGATTGCATTGTTATGGTATTGCTGTGTATTGTTTTGTTGGATTGATTAATTTAAAAAAAAAAAAAAGTTTTTTTTTTATAAAAAAAAATATATATATAAAAAAAATAGATTTTTTAAAAATGAAAATCGATTCTGAATCGCACAACGGGAGAATCGCGATTCGAATTCAAATCGATTTTTTCCCACACCTCTATCGATTATATTTAAAATTTTGCAATAGCGATTCCTCCCACGACGCCCCCTGGTAGTCTGGTGGTGATGTAGCAGCATCACGCTATGCTAACATTAGCTTCCAACATGCTCTCCCAAGTAAAACAAATGAAAGAGGGACTTACTAGCATTACCATCTGATTTGTAATTGAGTAATTGAGGCCATCGCAACTTGCGTAAAATGTTACGCCTGCACTGCGGCTCATTCAGGTGCTGAAAGTGATCCACACTACTTTGTGATCATGCAACATAGAAAACGGACTGAGAGTATCATTTTATTGATTATATTTGCTCTTGTGGTGCAAGCTCACTATAAGGAAAAGAAGGCAGATACTTTTGTTTACAAATCTCCCTCTACACAGCGCTGCCATCAGTTTGCAGTGATGGAATGTTGCAACACTTTCACTTGCAATATCTTTCTTTTGAGACGGTCTTGTTTACATTTCAAGGTTAAGCGGTCTTCCGCACAAGTTTGCACTTAAAACCTGTTGTTCCAGGCGTCGATCGCGTGGGTCTTCTTTACCATTTCATGGTTAATTTCGCTTGCTATTTGCGCAATATGTTCAGCCAACATTCCACAAGGAGGATAGGAAAAAAGACACATCAAACCTTATCATACACCTGCAACGCCAGCATCGCTACAACGGTGTTTTGTAAGCCTACGAAGACACCTGTTGCAAAAGAAACTGTTTCAAAGAAAGGAGTAAGCACAAGAAAAATACTAGAGAAAAAATACCGCGCATCTCTACCAATAATTAGTGCCTGGATTATGATGCTGCATGGAGGCGCCATCAAACACTTTGAAGGCTCGCACGTTCCCCTGCAAATACCCTTACTGGTTTGACGTTGAGATTTTCCCCCAATTTTGGGTCAACAAAACTGCTGAGCATACACAAAACAAATTGTTGAATTCAGCGCCAATAAATGTCCCTGTTTTTCTTTAATTGCCATTGTTTGGCCGGGAAGCTAACTGAAGCACAATCCAAAGTTGAAGCCCTAAAAATGCCTCATTGTCCTTAATTAAATTCTAATTGATAAAATGTGTAGGTGCCCACCTCTAATAAATGATCATGAAAGATGATTGAATTGGATTGGATTTTTCTCTCCTCGAGGAATGTTTGCACATTATTTGGTGCAAATAGCTTGCAAAATGTCTTCCTCTGAAACGGCTTACAGCCATTTTCTACCGCTTGTTTAGGGTTTTGGTGGAGGGCTGAAGCTTATCCCAGCTGCACTCCCAAAAGGCCACCTCACACAAGCATTCAAACACACATTCACACACTAAGACCAATTTAATGTTGCCAATCAGCCTATCCCCAGGTACATGTCTTTGGAGTTGGGAGGAAGCTGGAGAGAACCTAGAGACAGGCAAACAAACAGGGTATCGAACCAGGGACCTTCTTGCTGTGAGGCACGAGCGCTAACCACTGCGCCAACATTATGGGTTATACTTGTATTGCGCTTTTCTACCTTCAAGGTACTCAAAGCGCTTTGACACTATTTCCACATTCACCCATTCACACACACATTCACACACTGATGGCGGGAGCTGCCATGCAAGGCCCTAACCACGACCCATCAGGAGCAAGTGTGAAGTGTCTTGCTCAAGGACACAAACGGACGTGACGAGGTTGGCGGAGGTGGGGATCGAAACAGGAACCCTCAGGTTGCTGGCACGGCCACTCTCCCAACAGCGCCACGCCGTCCCCACATTAGACACTTTAAATATATATATTATGTTCTGTTAAACCTCTGATGGTAACATAAGCTAGCTGGTGGTGTTTTTGTTGAATACTTTTGTTTAAAAAATGAAACAGAACAAGTTGCAAATAGCTGAACTGAAAATATGTATATTTTTTCTGGTTCTTACATTCCTATTTTCCTAAAAAATCGTGTATTAAATTCCTTGGGCGGTATTATGATATGATACTGTATGGTTACAATTAACGGATGTATTCATTTTTGTGGAAAATGTATCTGAAATTAAACATAACTCCAAGTCTGAAAAGACAACTGTCACGAGGGAATGACATACAAAATACATTTAAAAAATGTCATTTTGTAAAAACACAAATAACAAAATTAATTAGTAAAATTCAAATGACGAGTAGCAAAAACTAATCAGGGAAGTGCTGATTTTAACACAAACAAAATATTCTTAATCACAATTAATCTGCCCGTTTTTTTGAGAGTACTGGGGACGGCGTGTCGAAGTTGGGAGAGTGGCCGTGCCAGCAATCTGAGGATTACTGGTTCAATCCCCACCTTCTACCATCCTAGTCACGTCCGTTGTGTCCTTGAGCAAGACACTTCACCCTTGCTCCTGATGGGCCGTGGTTAGCGCCGTGCATGGCAGCTCCCACCATCAGTGTGTGAATGTGTGTGTGTGAATGGGTAAATGGGGAAATAGTGTCAAAGCGCTTTGAGTTCCTTAAAAAGGTAGAAAAGCGCTATACAAGTACACCCCATTTACCATTTACTGCAAATGTTGCCGTTAAAAAAAATTGTCACATGAAAAGTGCACACATTCGTATATGGTAGAGAGCAACAGCTGGAGAAAACGTTACTTTTTTGGGAGGAAGATGCAGAAGGTAAATGCACTTATTCTGAGGAGACAAAAGTGCGTACAGGCGATGTTGATGTTCAGTGGCATTTATGTGTTCTTCTTTCCCTGCTTACTATCTCGCCAGAAACAGCATATATGCGCAGACGTCATCTGAGTATAACGAAACAGCGAACACCATTCAAAGTATTTTTCATCACTGCCAACGGAGTAGTTTTTTTCATTTTTTATTTCATTACAGCCCGTCAACTAAACGTTAACACACCATCGACATACACAAGCACAACATCGACCAGTGGAAACGTGGGTTTCTTCTCCCAAAATCTTATGCTGGTTTGATTCACTTTGTATGGATTTATTTTAGGAGCAAAATGCGAATGAATGGGTTGAAATCCGTACACGCAAGTGTGCTCCCTTTTTATTTGTTCTAGTCGCAAATACAAGTCAAATTCTCACACGATATGACGACCGTATTAAAAGCTCTATCGTCTAATCGTACACACTGCGCAACCGGTTATTATCACAGTTAAAATTAAAAGGTGTTTGCTAACACTGCTATTGGTTGGGCGGTGACCGAAGACACCCATCATCTCCTGCACCTTGGCCGTGGAGGCTGATACAGGTAAAGTGCAGCAATCAATTTGCTGCACTGGCAAGAGTACTCCTTCAGAATACTAATCAGCCTCCACTCTTGTCTTGTTCTTATTGCTATGTATTCAACGACGCCCGTATCGCCTTTCTCCTTCTCCGTTCACCTTTCTCATGACTTGACAACCCCCACCAAGCCCCAGCTCCCCCCACCCCCCAGTGCCCCAGACCTGACCAAACGCTAAAGGAGGGCGGGCTGTCTTCTCCACAGATAACTGCTGCCACTAATCAGGCCTATGTGCAGCGGAGCATAGGATTAAAAGAGCTTGCACAGCTTGACTGGGGCACTGAATGGTGTAACACACACAAGTAAATATATATATATATATATATATATATATATATATATATATATATATATATATATATATATATATATATATATATATATATATATATATATATATATATATATACACACACACACACACACAATATATATATATATATATATATATACATATATATACAGGGCTCGAATTTAACCACGGCAACGGCCGCGACCGCCCTCGTTATTTGCCGTAATGCCCTAACAAATTGACCAAAATCGCGGCAAGAACATGCCGTGACCGCCCTTGACTTTTTACTTGTTAATGGACGAGGGATGTAACAGTAAACGGTATAATGATAATCAGTCATAAAATCCCAGACGGTTAGTAACACCGTCTAATATTTTAATTACTGAAAAACCGGCATTTATTAGGCAACACAAAGTCAGGCGCATGCGCACTAGCGTCGTTTGGCTTGATAATCATGGCGGACGAACAACACAGACTTTGCTCCGGAGATTTCCCCTTGGAGTAAACGGAGCCAAGCGCCTGGTTTAACATAATTTTCCCACGCATATCGGCGTGCGTTTAAGAGCACACTGCTGTGTTTAGATGGAGACAGGTGTGGACAATATTGGAGACAGACGCACTTGCTACCACACTAAAAGTGTACAGCAAAGGAGAAAACTATTTGATGTTGCTTATATATACACATTTATATATGTGTATATACAGTCATGGTTAAAAGTTTACATACATTTGTGAAGGACATAATGTCATGGCTGTCTTGACTTTCAAATAATTTCTACAACTCTTCTTTTTTTGTAATAGAGTGATTGGCTACCTACTCAGTGGCCTAGTGGTTAGAGTGCCCACCCTGAGAACGGTAGGTTGTGAGTTCAAACCCCGGCCGAGTCATACCAAAGACTATAAAAATGGGACCCATTACATCCCTGCTTGGCGCTCAGCATCAAGGGTTGGAATTGGGGGTAAATCACCAAAATGATTCCCGGGCGCGGTCACCGCTGCTGCCCACTGCTCCCCTCACCTACCAGGGGGTGAACAAGGGGATGGGTCAAATGCAGAGGACAGATTTTGGTACTTTAGCTTTAACTTAACTGGAGCACATACTTGTTTGTCAAAAAAACATTTATTGGTTCTTTTATGAATTTATTATGGGTCTACTGAAAATGTGACCAAATCTGCTGGGTAAAAAGTATACATACAGCAATGTTAATATTTGGTTACATGTCCCTTGGCAAGTTTCACTGTAATAAGGTGCTTTTTGTAGCCATCCACAAGCTTCTGGCAAGCTTCTGGTTGAATTTTTGACAACTCCTCTTGACAAAATTGGTGCAGTTCAGCTAAATTGGTTGGTTTTCTGACATGGATTTGTTTCTTCAGCATTGTCCACATTGGGACTTTGGGTATTGTGGCCAGACAGCTCAAAAAATAAGAGTTGTAGAAATTATTGGAAACTCATGACAGCCATGACATTATGTTCTGTACAAGTGTATGTAAACTTTTGACCATGACTGTGTGTGAATATATATATATATATATATATATATATATATATATATATATATATATATATATACATATATATATATATATATATACATATATATATATATATATATACATATATATATATATATATATACATATATATATATATATATATACATATATATATATATATATATATATATATATATATATATACATATATATATATATACATATATATATATATATATATATATATATATATATATATATATATATATATATATACATGTATATATATATATATATATATATATATATATATATATATATATATATATATATATATATATATATATATATATACATGTATATATATATATATATATACATATATATATACATATACATATATATATATACATATATATATATATATACATATACATATACATATATATATATACATATAAATATATATACATATACATATATATACATATATATATATATATATATATACATATACATATATATATATATATATATATATATACATATACATATATATATACATATACATATATATATATATATATATATATATATATATATATATATATATATATATATATATATATACATACATATATATGTATATATATACACACACATACATATATATTAAATTGCGATAACCGCATTGTTCATAGTTAACTCAAAATGAATCGCAAATAATCACAGATAGATGTCATTTTAATAAGTGTACCCTAGACAGATAAGTTTTAACACCATGACTGGCCAAAAAATGTGCTTTAATGAAACGTGTTTTAAACATTTTATTTTTTTTAACAGCTCAGAACAAAAGGACAACACACTTTTAATGAGAGAAAAAAATACCTGCAGTGCGTTGGTGTCTTGCCAGATTTAGCATTTTGTTGGAATACAGAATTTGTATTTGTGCTTCAGGAGCACTTGCATTCAGAGGATCAGCTACACTTCCATGTTTAGATACCAGTTTCACTCATTAATAACACACAATGTGGATTGTTAAGGTCACGCACGTGCGCGCGACCTGAGCATGCCAGAATAAAGCCAGCAGACTTGTCTGAGAAACACACACACGGACACCAGCAAACACACAACCCCCCCAACAAGCAGACAACACCACAAGGTCAACTTTAAAAGCTGATATTATTTGAGCATTCTCGGGTTACAGAAGTATACGCACAGGAAGATTAAATCTAAATTTACTGCGCCAGTCAAAACGAGACTCAGCAGGGAGCCACCTATCTGTATCTGGTGGGACACGTCACATGGGAGTGTGTGTCACAAGCAAGGAAAAAAAACACATCCATGAATTGACAGGGCTTTGACAACATATCAAACCCACGGCAACTTTGCCTTCAGGCGGCAACATAGTAGTAGTATTCCCAGTACAACAGTTCTCACTTACATACAGTATAACATGGTTCTGTTGGTGTTGCGGATGGAGTACAGAACGTGAACTACAAAATACTATGAATCGCAAAAAGGGGTAGGATTAAATAAGCTTTGCTTTTTTATACTCTGAGAAACTGTAAATATGTGATGTACCATATTGTAACAATGCATTTTCACAAATAAACTGCCAACAACAACATAGTGACTTACAGTCATTTATTTGCGTTTACCACACACACTTAAAGTTAAAGTTAAAGTCACACACACACTAGGTGTGGTGAAATTTGTCCTCTGCATTTGACCCATCCCCTTGTTCACCCCCTGGGAGGTGAGGGGAGCAGTGAGCAGCAGCAGTAGCCACGCCCGGGAATTATTTTTGGTGATTCAACCCCCAATTCCAACCCTTGATGCTGAGTGCCAAGCAGGGAGGTAACGGGTCCCATTTTTACAGTCTTTGGTATGACTCGGCCGGGCTTTGAACTCACGGCCTACCGAGCTCATGGCGGACACTCTAACCCCAAGGCCACTGAGCAGGTTGCTCAGAGCTGCATCACAAACAAATACTGCTGGGTCATATTATGTTTTTTTTTCTACATTTAAACACCTCCTCGTGGTCGACAAAGAATGGTGTTGCCTTGATCCAAATTTAAGTCCTCTTTGACTCCATGTTGTAGTTTTTAGCGCTTCCATATTGAACCTACTGACAGATATAAGTTAGAACTAAAGTTAAAGTTAAAGTACCACTGATAGTCACACACACACACGAGGTGTGGTGAAATTACTCTCTGCATTTGACTCATCCCCTGGTTCCACCCCCTGGGAGGTGAGGGGAGCAGTGAGCAGCTGTGGTGGCCGCGCCCGGGAATCATTTTGGTGATTTAACCCCCAAATCCAACCCTTGATGCTGAGTGGGAGGTAATGGGTCCCATTTTTATAGTCTTTGGTATGACTCGGCCGGGGTTTGAACTCACGACCTACCGATCTCAGGGCGGACACTCTAACCACAAGGCCACCGAGCAGGTCTTGTATACGCTATTTTGTAATAGAAATGGCAACAGCAGAGGATGCATGTGCATGTACGAGCCAGTATTCCCCAAAACAAGAGGATTGACTATAACGTGGACTACAATGGCGGAGTGGCAAAAAAACATTTTTGGGCAAATCTCTACCATATATTGATAATCCGCTGACGTCACACCAGTGAAAAGACAGTCACACTTGGGGCAAATTCCAAACGGCTTGTTTGGAGGAAGTATGAAGGAAGGCATGATTGTTTTATAAATATCTCTGCCATCAAACATTTCCGGAATTATGCAGATCCGAAATACACAAAAACAGGTACCAATAGGTAAGAAAAGTAGGTATTGTATAATAGGGCCCATAAAGATGGTGTTAGTATTGTTGGCCATATTGCACAACCCTACCATGAGGCAAAATAAACACCATTGATTCAACAAAGAACTCACTATACTTCATAACATCAGCCAATTCCCCCGGAACCTACGCATGACCATAGAATTGTGATGCCAATCCTAAGCATGAAAATCACGATTGACAGGTTTTTTTCTCCCCAGAATGGTGTATCCCCAGAGAGTGAGAGAGCATGGTCAGGGATATTTCATTATGTACATAACGACCGCCATTAATCGCTCTTAACAAGAGGACACAACCTCACCTTGACAGTCTCACACAAAGAAAGATCTATTTGACATTCACCGTGTGAAGGATCGAGCGCCTCCTTTTTGAGCGTCCATGTCGGGGGGCCGACGGGGTGTACAGTGTGCATGGAGGAAAAGTCAGAAGACATAGAGAAGCTGCTTGTCCACATAAAAAGTGTTTTTAAGGGTAGCGGGAAAGGTATGAGTGAGTACGTTTATAAATAAAAGTAGGGGGAGGGGGGGGGGGTGTTTGGGGGGTGAAATGCCGCAGTGGCGTTTGCCAGCGGGGGCTCATGCCCTTGACATACTGACATGGGCACAGGGAGGGAGGGGCGGATCCTGTCATGTGACACTTGTCATTTGTCTGATCACCCACCTAGCCCCCGCCACCTGGCAGCCCCCCCCCACCCCCACTTCCCGCTCATCCCTAATATCAATCCCCCCACCTTTGTGTGACTGTCCTCTGCTGACCTGGCGCCGCTTAGACCCCCCCCCCCCACCTGTGAGCACAGCACCCGCCCACACACACGCGCCGCCCCCTCTGCAGTCCCCCCACCCCTTGTGCTCTGTCAGCCCTCCCACCCCTCCGTCCCCGCCCCCCCTTCCACAAAGCACCCCTCCTCCCCCTCACGGCTGTGCAGCAAGGTCAGGCAGGTCACCGTGTCCTCATCTGTAATCCGCTGCCATTCGTCAGCAGGCTGGAGGAGAGAGAGGAGGCAGGCGCTCCGACGAGGGGAGAATGCCCAATTAGGCAGCTGTCACACACACACACGCACACGCACACACACGCACACACACACACACACACGCACACACACACACGCACACACACACACACGCACACACACACACACACACACACATAGGCAGTGGAGCTTTAGAAGAAGGGAGTGAGGGGTGTGAGGATGCAAGTAGCTGGCGTCCAGTAGGAGGGTGAACACTTTCAGCTGTGAGTTGTTTTGCAGGGAATGCGTTGTGGGGTCAGCTGTAGTTTAACTTATAGTTTATAGTTCTGACACGCAGGATTATTTATCGGAGGCATGTGAACAGCAGGGTGCCTGGATGTTGTGTGGAGTACGGAAAGGCAAGGCATCATGGGCGCTCTTTGGACGCAAGGCTTTTCTGATCCAGTCGGCAAAAAGTCAACACGTATCAAAAAGTGGAACAGTTCGCAAAATCCGCAATTTGGATCTTCCCATGGCTATATGGCAGAGTTTTAATTTCAGTGTCTTTTACTACACATCAGAATATCATAGGGATGTAACGTTATGAAAATGTGACCAAAATTAGCAAAGTTATTATTTTTGAGGTATTGTTGAATGTGCTCAAAAAGTACATGTACACACAAATATTTTTGTGCAAGTTATTTAAAAAAACATATAAATGAATAGACATAATTTTTCATGTTTCTTATGCTTCACTACGGAGCCCCCAAAGGGACATGGGGGATTTTTTTTAATTTTTTTTTTAGATATGTATCTCGTGTGCATGAGAAACTATCTTGTGTTCACCCAAAAGTTTCTTTTGCGCTCAGAATAGTTTCTTGTGCGCACAACATGTTTTCCCGTGAGCACAAGAAACATATCTAAAAAAATATTTTCCCCATGTCCCTATATGTTTCTTGAGCTCACGGGAAAACATCTCGTGCGCTCGAGAAACATCTCAAGCTCACAAAAAACTTTTACGTGTGCACGAGATAGTTTCATACATATCTACACATTTTTTTCCCCCATGTCCCTTTAGGGCAGACCTGGGCATTCTGCGGCCCGCGGCCACATCCGGCCCTTTGTGCGTCTCTGTCCGGCCCGCGTGAGGCCAATCATAAATTACAAAATACATTTAAAAAAGTATCTATGTCGAGTGTGCAATACAACGGTACTGCTTTTGTTTTGAAAAGCGTTATTTGTATTACTTCCGTGTGGACGTATGCGCGTGCGTGATTGTGAGTGAATGTGAACAGCTGCAATCACAAATGACAAAATAAAGTTAAAAAAACATCTATGTCGTGCGCGCAATACAACTGTGCTGCTTTTATTTTAAAAAGTGTTATTTATGTGCGTATGTCCGTGTGTAACCTGTGAGTGAAGGTGCACAGCGACAAGTGATGCACGGTTTACCCCCGAGACGCTAAAAAGAGAAAAGTTGATGACAAATGGCGTGTTTTCAACAAGACATGGACTGCCAAGCAACGTTCCCTCTAAGGTGCGCGCCTGCGCAATTGCGCACTGCTCAAGCGTCCTCTGCACACAGCAAATATATGCCGTGCACCAAATCAAACCCATCTGAATTCTAAACAAAATAAACACATTTATTCTGTGTAATTTTGCAATGCAACTTTGAGTGACAGTGACAACAAGCGGCCCTAACGGTGTTCGTCAACACCGTTCAATTGAACAACGTTCAATTATTGTAACGTCTATCGAGATGCTTCGAGGACAAGAATTATATCGATCACTTTATTGAGCAGAACTGTTTATATTCGGCCATAACCACACCAAAAACATGAGTAAAAAACTTCTATCTCGAAAAACTAGTCATTTTCTGCCATACAAACTAGGCCAAAACCAACTTGTCATCTGTCACCAACACGCATACCACTAAGCCACTGGTGCGTGTATGGCCACACAAAAAGTCGGACAACTCAAACACCACACAAAGTTACACTATGACTCCTCAGTCATACGTGTGCTTATTTTACTGTCATTTATTATTAATGTTAATTTATTTATATTAATCATGGAATGCTGTTACTAGAGAAAGTTACAGGAATGCACACTTCATCCTATGCTTACATTTCATTGTGCAACATGAGGATGTTTAAGGGGAACTAAATGTGATCTCTGAAAGGGGTACAAATGATTTCCAAAGCAGTGCTTTTGGTATAAAGTTAACTTAGGTTGAATGAAAGTATTATTATTATTATTAATTATTATTTAACTTACGGTATACATCAAAAATAATATTGAGCAAAATTTAATTGAAATATTGTCGATGTGGCCCTCCAGCAGTGCTCGGGTTGCTCATGCGGCCCCCGGTAAAAATGAATTGCCCGCCCCTGCTTTAGGGGCTCCGTACTTCACTGATGGTATTTTAGTCTTAGTTTTGATCGATAAGCTTTTATTGCTTTAAACATTATATACAAAAATATTTAAATATTATATATATATATATATATATATAATTTAAAATTTAAAAAATATATTATTTATTATTTCTGGCAGAAGTTAGGGGCCCTATTCTGTTCAGCGGTCCCTAAACGCACCGTAAAAACACCTTTGTCTCGTTACCCACAATAACTCTGTAAAAGTCTCTTGTCTGCACTTTGTCTGTGTTATTAATATTATTATTATTATTGGCTTTTATCTAGTTTGCACTTTGTCTGTATTTCCTATATTTAATGATGTTAGATCTGTGTTGTTGTTGTTGACAAGTGTTGTAAATTAGCTTTGGCTACAAACACTAAGATGCATACATTGGATAACTGTTTCAGATATCTATGTTTCTGTATCTGTCCCTATTTCAAATAAACCTTTTATATATATATATATATATATATATATATATATATATATATATATATATATATATATATATATATATATATATATATATATATATATATATATATATATATATATATATATATAAAAATAAAGAGCATAGCTTGTAGGTTCAATGAACACAATTGAATAGCTTAGTTGCTCAACAAACAACATGTTTATATTAGTTTAGATTGGGGTATGCTGTTTCTTAATGGGGAAAGACATTATTGTCTCTTGTTGTTGTTAGCATTTAAGCTAGTGAGCTGACGCCAGTTAGTCTGTGAATTTATCAAAGTGCAGTTACCAATCACGGTTTTTAGACAATTTTAATTTAAACAAACGGTAACACTAATCGTCGGGAGTTTTACCACGGTTATCATTATTACCGTTTGTCTTTTACTGCAGACCTATAAGAAAACACTGCATCTAAAGTTTACACACAGGGCAACAGTAACATTTATGTTACACAAATTAATTCACAACCCCGTACTTATTGATTGTACAGTGACATGTTTTTCTTTTTAGTTAAGGAAAGCGACAACATAGACCTTTATCATGCAGAAATCTGATGAAGACCTTAGGAGGCCTTAGGGTTAGGCAGTTAGAGGGCAGGAGTGTTTTCTTGTTTGTGGTTTATGGTCAAAAGGATTACATCATAAGTGCAAGGGACACTTATCCAGTAAATCCTGTCTGAGCAGAGAATACAGTAACACAGACTATCTAGATGTCACACAGTAGCTATTAATGTTCCACTAACACTCAATAGTCAACATTTGATTGGGCATGTAAAAGTAAAATAAACTAAAGCCTTAATACTATTTTTTTTAATATTACAGGCTGGAGAGAATGGCAGTAAACGCAAATGGGGCGGTATAGCTCGGTTGGTAGAGTGGCCGTGCCAGCAACTTGAGGGTTGCAGGTTCGATCCCCGCTTCCGCCATCCTAGTCACTGCTGTTGTGTCCTTGGGCAAGACACTTTACCCACCTGCTCCCAGTGCCACCCACACTGGTTTAAATGTAACTTAGATATTGGGTTTCACTATGTAAAGCGCTTTGAGTCACTAGAGAAAAGCGCTATATAAATATAATTCACTTCACTTCAAATGTAGTTAATTTTAATAGTATCTGTAAAATCCCCAACAAGTCCCCTTGGCAATAATCAAGCACTACTTGTTTGCTCTCCTGAGGATAGTTCAGTAAAGGGCACCGTAAACTGAAACCTGATTGATCAACCTGATGGACACACTTTTTCTTTACAGCTGACACCCAAGTTTACCAGGGACGGTTCATGAGAAACAATCAGTGCGTGTTGTTGGAATCAGGAGTGCAAATGGGCCCTCAAATTAATAGTCATAGTGATCCACCCATCCCCAAAACAGAGTAAAAATAGATTAAAAGACTTTAGTGTGTGTATAATTACTTTTTGAGCACATTAAACAATACCACGATAATATTGATAACTGTGATCATTTTGGTCAACATTACTTTATTTAGCCATTTTGTTTATCATTTTGGTTGTGTATATTTGAGGGTCCTTCATCCCCTCCTTAACAAAGACAGAACTTATTTTATTGCCTTTCGTTGTGATTTTCATTCAAGTGCAAAATTTTGCTTACAGACAGTGTACATTTTATTTTTGTATGTTTGTTTTATTTAACTTATATTTAAAACATTTAATTTCAATTACAATGTTGAAATATACAAGAAATACAAGGTAATTGTATTTGAAATGGTACATTATTATGTATTGTCATTACATCAGTGGTTAATTTGGTCTCAAAAATATAATGCCAATGATATCGCTTATCGGCAATAATTTGTAGGTCAATATATCGTCAAGCAAATGTGTTAGCGGCCCAGGCCTAAGTGTAAGTTGTGTCTGTAGAAGACTACTATGTCATACAACAACTACTTCCACTGAGGAGTAATTAACAATTCAATGAAGTAATAATAATGTAATCCTACATCAGCCCATTTGTTAACAAGGAGAGATACAGCCACGGAAGCACATACAATTGCTTTTTTAACTTAGCTTTCGTCTGCAACATGTCGTATTTGCAACAGCTAATGCTTCTCTCTTTGCTGATAGTATATATTTGTACCATGAATTGATTAACGTGGACCCTGACTTAAACAAGTTGAAAAACTTATTCGGGTGTTACCATTTAGTGGTCAATTGTGAAGTGAAGTGAATTATATTTATATAGCGCTTTTTTTCTCTAGTGACTCAAAGCGCTTTACATAGTGAAACCCAATATCTAAGTTACATTTAAACCAGTGTGGGTGGCACTGGGAGCAGGTGGGTAAAGTGTCTTGCCCAAGGACACAACGACAGAAGCGGGGATTGAACCTGGAACCCCCAAGTTGCTGGCACGGCCACTCTACCAACCGAGCTATACCGCCCCAATTGTATGGAATATGTACCGTACTGTGCAATCTACTCTCTCGCTGATGTCACTTGGCAACAAACACCCTTTTCAAAAAGCACATACTCTGATCTCATGAAACATCTCAATGGCATACATGGCTACTTCTTATTACTTCTGCATTATTATTACTAGGCATGTGCCAATCGATCGGCCACTGATCAGTATCAGCCAATTTTCCTGAAAAAGCATGTGATCGCCAGTGCCGATTAATGCCTTTTAATACCAATCACAAATGCTGAACCCTCTCTGGCTGGCACTCTTACCATTAAAAGGTTTCTGCAGGTAACATCATGGAGTCTCAATTAATGGTTTTCAATGCCTTTTAATGCCACCTAAAACAGATTTAATTCCCATGCCCTACTGCATATACAAAGTATATATAGTCAACAACTTATAATTGTCTGTATAGACACAACTGTCAGCATTACACTGATAATATTGAATAGTTGAAAAGTTATTAACTGTTACCATCTGGTGAATTAGAATTTGCTCGCAAGACTGTTCAACGTGAGATTTTTTTTGATTTTCATTTATTTTATACAGCAGAAGTTGCTTTGTTGGTCACTAAATACATTTGAAACTGTTGACTGCTGCTTGCCTTTAAACGCCGACTTGTGATCAGCTAATAGTATGTGTGATTTCACCGCACTGATGCCCATTGAGCAAAGTTTGGAGGTTTCTTTGCACACACTGCAAAACTCCTCTCTGTTTGCAATTCACGGGCATCAACCAGCATTAACTAATAACTAAAGAAAGAGTCATGAACATTTCCCACATCCTAAGACATTATTAAGACAATTTCCATCAGAGACAAAAAAAAAAAAAATGATGGCTTTTATTTTTTTATTTCATTTTATTTTGTTATCCCATGCACATGTTTTATGTTTCTTTTTTTTATTACTTTTGTTTATTATTTTCTTATAGTAGTTTTGTTTCAATTTCTTAATTACTGTTTGAAAATTATCAAGAAAATAATTTCCATCATAATTTCCAGGGTTCACACAGCCCACCTTTGTGAATGTCTTCTACTATGGTTTTGAAGCAAGTCTACTGTAAAACATTTCAAAATGATTAGTTCCAGCTCCAGGATTAAAATGAGTGTCGCTACCACTACAACACACAGGAAAACATGTGGAAGAGTGAATGTTAAGTAGGTCCCGCCTGCGTGTACCGAAACAAAGATTGTGGACGACTGACAAGAGGCTCACTCTGTTCATGTAATTCCACTGTTAACGTGTTCAGGTGCTGAGACTAGCATACACAGAGTGAGACCTCCCGTATCCAAGTTTGGACGCCGGAGCAAAAGAAAAGAAACACACAGACGTAGCAATTTATCGATGACAGCAAAGTTATTAAGTTAATTTTCATCTATCCTTTAATTACTTGACTTATTTTATTGACTATCAGCCCAGGGCTACAATTGTATAAACAAAATTAATGCCTCTGGACATTAAATTCAATGTTTTTTAATGCCATTTAAGGCCTTAATTTTTGAAAAATCGATTTAATGATTTAACTTTTTAATGACCCGCAAAAACGCTGTGCTACTTCTTTTAGTCCCCTGGCTGACAAGGGGCTAGCAGCCTATTCTGTGTTTCTATATAGAGTGTGCAACCACTTCCCCTAAGTTAATAATAATCACCTCCATTATGGCAAATAAACTGTTAAGTAAAGGACAAAGCTTAACCTGTTAAACACTAAGAGCAAGGCAAGAGCAGGCATGCTAATAGCTAAGCCAACTGCTACGCTAGCTTTAAACAACATCAAAAAAAAAGTGCTTAGTAAAGTTTATAAGTGTAATTGGAAGCACGTTGCTGCAGAAAGTAAGCCAATATTAGCCAAAATTAGCAAGTAGATTAATAAGAGTCCTAGAGAGGATAATATAACAACTAATTTAAATGGGTACTATTCTCTTCGGTTTTTTTTCACATGAGATATGTTACTAATATTTCTTCTATATAAAAAACGAACGTCATAAAAAAAAATAGCATACACAAAAGCGCATCATTTGAATTTGTTAAGTCATTCAGCAGCTAAAACATTATAAAATTATATTGCTGAATAGACAATTATTCTTGATTAATAAAACTGCGGGTGCAGAATAATTATATTTGTGTCTTTTCTGACAAGTATTGTGGGCCTTCAGATGATCAGCATTTATTCTGCATATTCATGAAGACAGACACACTAAATGGAATGTGCTCCTTATTCTGCTCACTAAAGAGACACAATTCTCTGTGAACAAGTTTAGTGATAATTTGTGCTATCCAGTTGGCACTCGTTTTAGTAGATGCAAATCTTTAGTAGATAAGGTCCTAACTTCCTTATTTTTCTCCATCCTCTTGTGGGGGGCAGACTAGCTCGTACATGCCAGGGTTTACACTTAATATATTCGATTGTGGTGGTGCGCCACGGCAACATACGAGCCGCCACACCTTAAAAATTAGTGACGTGAAAACAAAATAAATATCAATCAGTCAAAGTTTATTTATATAGCCCTAAATCACAAGTGTCTCAAAGGGCTGCACAAGACACAACAACATCCTCGGCTCAGATCCCACATCAGGGCAAGAAAAAACTCAACCCAATGGGATACAATGAAAAACCTAGGAGGGGACCGCAAACGTGGGGACCCCCCCTGGGCGACCGGTGCAATGGACGTCAACGTGGATCTGGTTAATAGTATAATGTAAATATAATGTATTGTAGCGTCCAGATGAAGACACACAAAGTCAGACGCTCTTTTTAGCTTTTATTACCAATCTGAAGCCAACTACAGGCCAAATTCCAACAAGTACTTCCTCCGTGCTCTATTTTTCACTTCTAGACACACAACAACCCTTTTTCATTTTCCGCCAACTGGATGTGTTCACAGACCATTGGAAAAATGGACATCATAACACACTAACATACACTACCGTTCAAAAGTTTGGGGTCACCCAAACAATTTTGTGGAATAGCCTTAATTTCTAAGAACAAGAATAGACTGTCGAGTTTCAAATGAAAGTTCTCTTTTTCTGGCCATTTTGAGCGTTTAATTGACCCCACAAATGTGATGCTCCAGAAACTCAATCTGCTCAAAGGAAGGTCAGTTTTGTAGCTTCTGTAACAAGCTAAACTGTTTTCAGATGTGTGAACATGATTGCACAAGGGTTTTCTAATCATCAAATAGCCTTCTGAGCCAATGAGCAAACACATTGTACCATTAGAACACTGGAGTGATAGTTTCTGGAAATGGGCCTCTATACACCTATGTAGATATTGCACCAAAAACCAGACATTTGCAGCTAGAATAGTCATTTACCACATTAGCAATGTATAGAGTGTATTTCTTTAAAGTTAAGACTAGTTTAAAGTTATCTTCATTGAAAAGTACAGTGCTTTTCCTTCAAAAATAAGGACATTTCAATGTGACCCCAAACTTTTGATCGGTAGTGTACATATCAACACAACTAGGTAGTTACAGTATGGATGGATATATCGTTTTTTATTTGCGCACTATTGACTAATGATGCACTGAAAATTTGTCTGTGAAAAAGAATGCAAAACCGAATGTTGTAATGACGTAAGCCATACGGACGTACTTTAACATATCCGAGATCTACCAATGGACATCCATCCATCCATCCATTTTCTACCGCTTATTCCCTTTGGGGTCGCGGGGGGCGCTGGAGCCTATCTCAGCTACAAAATCGGGCGGAAGGCGGGGTACACCCTGGATAAGTCGCCACCTCATCGCAGGGCCAACACAGATAGACAGACAAACATTCACACTCACATTCACACACTAGACGGAGATCTTCAAAATTTAAGAGGACACTGGCTTTTAAGGAAAGAAAAGCTCCCAGCAGCGCAAAGCTCACTAAAGGTCTTGCTTTTTGTGGTAGACATGGAGTGACATAAGTAAATAGCCTTTAAACTCAAGTACAGTCTACAATAACACCAGAATTTTTTGCTAGATTTTTTGCCAGTCGTTTTTGATAAAGAAAGAGTGACTAAAAGGACTGAAATAAAAATCTAGAAAAAAAAAAAATCTCAACAAAGTACATTGTACAACAAGCAGCAGCAATTGAAAAATAAAGCAAAACGATATTATGTAAAAAATATATACATGTTAATGCTATAATTAATAATAACCTATTTGTTTTAAATGTAATGCAGCTGAGATAGCACCCCCGCGACCCCCACAAGCGGTAGAAAATGGATGGATGGTATATATTTGGGCTGTCAAAGTTAACGCGATCATAACACAATAACTATAAATTCCTTTAATGGCGATAATTTTTTTAACGCACAATTAATGTTTTTGTTTTTGACCCTCGGCCCATTCTGTAGCTTGGGGAAATGTTTAATAGTGTCCAGTTACTGTGGAGCCACAAGCTCAAAAATAGCTTGCAGAACCGCACAAAGAAAGTGGGACCTTATGGAAATCTCAGATCCAGAGCCGTGGCAAATCGTTCTCCGATCAAGATTAGACAATTTTACCTTCAATCACCGTTAGATGACATCATTGGAGCGAACGCCTGCTGGCGTGCATTGCTGCTTGTAGAGAGGAGGAGCTTAAAGTCTGTGTTTGTATTACAGTTGAGTGCATTAATAATAATAATAATACCTGGGATTTATATAGCGCTTTTCTAAGTACCCAAAGTCGCTTTACATGTAGAACCCATCATTCATTCACACCTGGTGGTGGTAAGCTACTTTCATAGCCATAGCTGCTCTGGGGTAGACTGACGGAAGCGTGGCTGCAATTTGCGCCAACGGCCCCTCCGACCACCACCTGTCATTCATCATTCAATTCACCGGTGTGAGTGGCACCGGTGAAGTGTCCCGCCGAAGGACACAACGGAAGTGATTTTTTGGATGGTAAGAGGCGGGGAGCGAACTTGCAACCCCAGGTTTCTGGCACGGTTGCTCTACCCAGTACGCCATGCCGCCCCAATTATTAACATAACATTTAGATTGTTACTCAAACTGCTTTAGTAAAAGTCACTCTTCTCTGAGATTTCCGTCAAAACATGTCAAGTAAGTCTTTTCTCATACCAATCACAGATGTCCGGTTGGCAGCTTCACAACAATAGCACTACGCTTCACATTCGGTCTAACCAACAAAACAACGAAAAATTGTCTTACAATACGATCATGCTTTTCTGTTATTCTGTGATATTTCTACCTAAATACTGTAAATGTTTTCTGGCACATTGAAATTAAGTGAATTGTAAGGACAGCGGCGATATGAATGGGGAAGACCTTTGAACAAACTTGTCTTCTTCGCTATTACTGAGACTAGGTTTAATACTGCAGGCATGCCTGCCACTTCCCTCTGCAGCCCACATTGGGTAATTACAGTTCACTACACAATATACCATCGCTATGGTATATTCTTTTACAACCTGTTCTGATCGATAGTCCGCAATTACAGAATGTTTAACAGGCTGACTATTACATTTTAATAATAAGTAGGTAGAGAAGGTTAAAACATTGTCATGCATGTCGTTTCTTAATAGGGAATGACGTCTCATTTTCATGTTAGCATTGAAGCTAACAAGCTTGCACCAGTCATTTCGTCAGTTTATCAAAGTGCTGTTATCAATCACAGATCTTCCAATTATTTAATTTAAAACGTTAATATCAACCGTCAGGAGTTTTACCGCGGTTATCATTATTACCATTTGTTGTTACATCCCTATGGAGCTAGCACCGTAACAACTTGTTACAGATGTGGGATCATTATGAACGGCATCTTTGTCTTGTTTAAAAACAAGAAACAGGACCTAATGTTGGCCTCCATTGACAACAATAATACCTCATTTCAGAGACATCTGCGCCTAACTGACAGATGTTCCTGATCACTTTAAACACATGTAGTCGGTTCACACTTTTAGTTCACATCTTCAGAAATTAAAACATTTTTACCTAATTTAAAATAACTTTATGGTAAAGCCGGCAAAAGTATGGATGTCAGCATTGCCAATACAGAGAGCACAATGGAAGCTAAACCAACAGAACCCGAAGAGGAAATGGTGCCAAAAAGAGGAAGGATGAACTCTTGTTTGGATTAAAAAAGCCAGACATCAACCAAACAATGGCCATCTGCGACTTGGACAGGTCTATCCTTTTCTATCACTTTAAGACAAGACATGCAGAACAGCACAGAGATAATGTTAAAATGTGACAAAATACTAACATTACCTAAAAACAATTATGAAAATGAAAACAAACCAAACAAGCCTTACAGTTGTTGTCCAAAAGCACGTCTATGACAGGCAGTCCTGCAGACACCAAGAAATTACGGTTTAATATCTCTAAATTCATGTGTAGACATGTTCTAATATACACAGTCAAACCTAAAAATACTTTTTTTGTCTTGTCCTTTTAATGTATAAAATGTTTTATAAATTAAACAAGAAAATATAAGCAACATTTGCCTTAATTTCCTGTTGAAATCAAACTTAGCATTAACATTGGTGACTTGGTGATGTCATCATCTAATTTCCGTCTTAAATTCATATTGTTAGATATTACACTAATTTGCTTTGTCTACTGTAAGACAGGGCTGTTTAGCTTTACATATTAAAATGTTTTTGTTTTTTATTGCAGTTTATTTTTGTAGCTTTATGTAAAAATGGCGATGCTGAAGCAGCAGCAGGTTGCAGCAGCAAGTCTGTTTTCATGGGTTTTTACCTTTTTGGTTTGAACCCCTTTGTGACAGCGCATCGAGGGGTAGCACTTTTGGCACTTTAGCATTATTTTTATTACTTGTTTGTGGAGTTTTTAATTCTTCAGTCTAACCACATAATTTCCCCATTATGGGATAAATGAAAGTCTATCCTATTCAATCTTATCTTTCCATTTTTCTTGACGCTATATCTACATTTCTATTTTCTAATTGGATTCAATGGGGCATTTAACAATTTTGTTTTAAGCTTTTAAATGAGAGGCTAAGCACTTTTTCCTTACATTTTGTCCCCTTACTGTACCCAAAATGAATCAAAACATGACCTTAAAACAGAAGTATATATTGAACCGGGATTATTGTGTGCCGTTTGGTGATGCAACAAATTTAACTGTATTAATGACAAACCGCGGTAGATCTCTCGACAGTTAATATTACTGTTTTGAATTACAGCTATCGTAAAACCGTTTTTGATAACCAAACTGATAAAATTACGGACCGTTGATATAATTCTACGCTGAACACAAGAGATATTAATGTCTTTCCCTGTTACAAACGACATACCTTAATTGAAAGTTGTATAAGCAGATTACTGTCTGTGCAACTAAGAAATTGAGCACATTGCATTGAACTTCCAGGACAAAAGGAAGAAATAATAAGTTCCATAAACCCGAAGTGATCTTGCTTGACACTCGTTTTGCATTTATCATTAAAAAAACGTTCATAAATTCAAACGGAAAAAAAATAAACACTCCAATTCAAGTAATATGGAACTTACAAAAACAGACAATATTTAAAGATTATTCTACCATAACACAAATATGTTATTTTAATCTATTTTAAAAACAAAACATGATTAAACAATTTTTTTGTGTTAAAGTACTTTTTGAGCATATAAACCGTGTTACTTGTGGTCACAATATTCGTGACATGGAATGTTCATATCGTTATACTCCTAGATACTACTGCAAGAAAAGTACATTTCCTAAAAGTTACTTTACACACACACCCTAAAGGGGACCTTTAATGCAAATACAACTTTTCTTCCCCATTGGTACCTGTTTTTGTGTATTTGGAATCTGCATAAGTTCCGAAAATTTTAAATTTAACCATGAAGGCATTGCAGAGGTATTTATAAAACAATCTTGCCTTCTTTTTTACTTCCTCCAAACGAGCCGTTTGGAATTTGCCCAATTTGTGACGAGTGCAGCTGGGATAGGCTCCAGCAGCCCCGCGACACCGAGAGGGACAAGTGGTAGAAAACTGATGGATAGATGTAACGTTTTACCCAATGATGACATCAGTGGATATCGCCACAAGGCTGTACAGTGCAAGCATTTCAGTCGCATTTGTGACTAAAAATTGTTTGTGCGAATATTGAAAAAAAAAAAGCATGTGCGAATACAGATTTTGATACCCCTTTGATTAGCATTTTGCTCCTAAAATAAATCCATCCAAATTCGATTAAACTAGAGTAAAACGTTCACCCATCTGTATAACATGTTTGAAATAAACGTAAACCTTAATCATAACCAAATGGACAAGTGATAGAAGCAGAAGTGTCACTGATCACTTTGTGCGCGCTTACAGCGTGTGTGTGTCCCTTCCTCCTGCGCTATACACAAGGGGAGCGGGGCTGTAGTTGTAGCGGGGTTGTGTGTGAGCTCCAAGTCTTCCAATATGAAAGAAAACAAGGTCTTAATTGGAGGAACTGATCAGTAAAATAATAATTTTATCTCCAGCTTAAAACCTAACACATACTACACTGCGTGCTAGTGTGACACCCACAAAAAGTTGTTATTGTGTATTTTTATAATTTGTTTTGATAATATTCAGGTGAATAATATTTAATGGTGACACTAGGATACCAACAGATTGTTAAACAACATCTAACTACTGACAGCAGGGGGCAGTGTAGGTCTGTTTCACCGTGGGAGTCTCCTGTACACTGACGTACTTCCGCCCAAACTTCACAATCCTGTGGAATTTGGAAAAGCGACAACACGTTTCAATTTGTGATCCTTGTGTCCATACTGCAGGATAATTATAAGCTGTAACCAGGTACCCAAGCCGGGACCTGTAACACTAGTAACTACAAGGGTCGGAATGATAATTGAGCAAAACATCAATGATTTAAGTGACAAACTTGCGACCCGTTTGTTGATAAGTACACACGGCCATGGAAGCACATTCAATGTATTTATTAGGCAGAGGTAACACAAACCAGTGAAAGATTGAAAAGAGCTGCCGTCAGAGCCGACAAACTACAGCTGCTAGCCTGCTAAGCTAAGAAAGCATCTTATGCTACTGAGCGTAGACTTGCTGACGTCACACTTCACTAAGCAACAGGCACCACCTTTTAAAAGGCACACGCACACACTGAAACTTGTCTTAACTGCATTATGCCAGATATTTGAATTAAAAAAAAAAAAATTTAAGTGACGTATCAATTACTTTGCTTAGTAATTCATTACATTATTAAGTTAAAGTTAAAGTGCCAATGATTGTCTCACACACACTAGGTGTGGCAAAATTATTCTCTGCATTTGACCCATCACCCTTGATCACCCCTGGGAGGTGAGGGGAGCAGTGGGCAGCAGCGGTGGCTGCGCCCGGGAATCATTTTGGTGATTTAACCCCCAATTCCAACCCTTGATTGAAGAGTAATTCCGTTAGAGTTACTCCTTACTTTACCAAAAAGTAGTTGAATTACTAATTAATTACTTTTTAAAAGTAACTTTCAGAACACCGCATCATTAAGCAGTTGGCAGGTTGGTGTTCCTGGCTAATTGACCTTTAACACCATTGTTAAAGGTCAATTATTTTTATGTTGCTGCTGAGGTTAAAACAAGTCCTCTTAAACCAGGGTACTTTAGTTCACATTTTGTTCATTTGGGTTTTTGTTAGCTAAAGAATTGAGCACAGCTATATGTTTTTTTTTTAAAGAAGATTGGAGATTATTTTTGACTTTCCTTATATTATTTTTAAGGCTTTTTCTTTTTAGTATCAAAAAACCCCTCTTAAGTTGGGATCCTCTTCTACAAAACTAGAGATGTCGATAAATGCTTTAAAATGTAATATCGGAAATGATTGGTATCGGTATTTCCATTATCGGTATGGTTTTTTTTAATTAAATCAACATAAAAAACACAACATACACTTACAATTAGTGCACCAACCCAAAAAAAACTCCCTCCCCCATTTACACTCATTCACTCAAAAGGGTTGTTTCTTTCTGTTATTAATATTCTGGTTCCTACATTATATATCAATATATAACAACACAGTCTGCAAGGGATACAGTCCGTAAGCACACATGATTGTGCGTGCTGCTGGTCCACTATGAGTACCTTTAACAGTTGATTTTACTCCTTTTCATTAATTACTAGTTTCTATGTAACTGTTTTTATATTGTTTTACTTTCTTTTTTATTCTAGAAAATGTTTTTAATTTATTTATCTTATTTTATTTTATTAATTAAAAAAAAAGGACCTTATCTTCACCATACCTGGTTGTCCCAATTAGGCATAATAATGTGTTAATTCCACAACTGTATATATCGGTATCGGTTGATATCGGTATCGGTAATTAAGAGTTGGACAATATCGTAATATCGGCAAAAAAGCCAGTATCGGACATCCCTATGCAAAACCTACTTTTCTTACTTGTTGGTACCTGTTTTGGTGTATTTGGGATCCCCATCAGTTCCGAAAATTGAAAATCTTGGCATGGTGGGGACATTTAGTTACGTCAAGAGATATTTCCATGTATGGGTTAGTTTATGGGCCAAACTATATCGGGATTAGTTTATAGGCCACACTATATCGGGATATGAGTTTTGGTCCATATAGCCCAGCCCTATGCTCGTGTTAGCGACAGTGCTAGCACAGTTTAGAGACGTTCTCTGTGTTAATTGAGCATTACAGTCGGTCTTATGATGGCATTGTGTTTATATGTATGAGTGCACATGTGTAAATGGAATGTTTATATTGAAATTGTGATATTTAAGACATAAAAATGTTTGTGCGCTACAAAACATTTTTGTGCTCTTAATGTTTTCGTTTAGTAGCACCGGTGCTACTTGTAAAAAAGCTAAGGGTACAGCACTGCTCCATATATGGTAAAGTTTTGGGGAAATAGTGTTGCGCGAGTCCACCATTGCAGTCCAAAAGTTCCTTCTTTTTCTCTATCCTCTTGCTGTGGGACTGACTAGCTCAAACATGCTCATGCATCCTCTACTGTTGCCATTTATAATACAAAGTACTGTATAGTTCTAACATATATGTGTCAGACTCCAAAATACAACATGGATGACGGATGCAGTCGAAGTGGAGGCACGTAAATAAGATCGTCCAAAAAACAGCGCATCCTGAAGACAGTCAGAAAGCGGCTTGAAAATGGTCCTTAAAACATAATCTATGCAAAATTTGGGACAAATAACCACCGTTTCATGTTATTTAGACCTCAAGGAAATGTTTTAAATGTAGGGATAAAAAACCATAAAATTACCCCTTTAAAGATTGCATGTGTGTGTTTGTGTGAATGTGTGTGTGCTTGATTGTTTTAGTCCCCCTCCCTCCCTCCCCCATGCTTCTCTTTAATGTCACAGAGCTGGCTCATATGACCTTGAGCACCAGCATTGGCACATAAGAGCGAGAGCTACCTCGCCTATGGGCGCCCTTGAACTGGATCTGCAAGACAAAAAAAAAGGCAGCCTGATAAGACATCTCAGTCTTATTCTTACCCCGCCCGCCCAGCCCCCGAAATTCTCGATAGCTCTTTCATTCTCAATCTAAGACAGTCCCTATTGGTTTTCCCATGGAGATTTATCAGGATGCTGTATCTTTAACCTTTCTATTGGACAGAAAGGGAATTAAAATATGTTTGACTTGCTACACAAAAAAAAAAACAGTGCACCATTTTTGAGACATTTGAGAAAAGGCTGAATAGAATACAATGGTACCTCGGATTTTATACACAGCACTTTTTTGTATGATTTGGTTATCACAAAAATGGTCGCAAATATTTTGCCCCTATTTTTTGTCTACCGTCTCGGTTATCATATGGACAAACATTGTGTTTAACCACCACATAAAAAAACCTCAAACATTATCAGTCTCTGTACTTATTCTATTGAATACGACTGCAAAATAATACACCATGCAACCAAAGGAAGTTGTGAGTGCCAGCACTTCAATAAAGAAGGTGAGAAACACTATTGATTTCAAGAAAGGTCTTGTATTTAAGTACGAAAGTAGCATTGCATGGATCTTCCCTCCACGCTGGTCATCGTATTTGTCAACAAGGGTCTTAAAATAAAAAATAAAATAATGTTAGTATAAATTGCATGCCAGTGCTGAAAAGCAGAGGTAAACTGAAATGTTAACAGTTAGCATGTGTCAAGCACAAATGATATGACTTTGATATGTATGCCTGCAAAATGATCTACAAAAGATAGCATACTAAATGTTAGCACGCATGAAGTACAAAAATATAACTGCGGCATATACTGTACTTCAAAATTGGCTTAAAAAAGGTAGCACGCTAACATTAGCATTAAGGCTGCAGCGATCCATTTTTTTTAGTAAAACTAGCGCTTATTTTTGATTGTTCAAGTAATCGGCTAAAACAAACTTTATGGCCTTGCTTATTTTAGGGTAAATTGTTGAAACAAACAAATCAAGTTTTGCTGGCCATAACCTTTATTTTTTATTTTTAATAAATGCACATCAGAAACAAAGAATTGAAAAAGCTAGTATGCTAATGTTTGCATGCAACCACACTAACAAAGAAGCATAATGTACCAAAATATATGACTGAGGTACAGTATATACCTTTAAAATTATCTTAAAAAAGCTGGCATTGAAACATTAGCATTAAGGGCTGCAGCGATCCATTATTGTAGTCATCATATAAAACACACTTCAGCCTCAATGCAAATTTTAGGAAAAATTATTGAAATACATTTTTTTCAGCTAATCATAACCTTCATTCTTTTTCTAACAAATGCACATTGTTACCATTGAAATCGCACTTTTAACATGTGTTTGCCTTAACAAAATTGACATCATTGCTCTCATGTGTGCTCTACTACTGTAGTCGTGTGGAAACTATGTCTGCGTACTTAATGTTCCGGGCATTCCACGCTGTCCGGATTTCATCAATTGTATTAGTTACACTCGTTGAACGATTATTCTAAGCAACAGAATACAAATTTAAGCTTTTTTCTAGTCAAACTAATCAACTTCAATGATTAATCGCTGCAGCCCTAGTTAATGTAACGTTAGGAATTGACAAGCATTAACAAGGATAATTTTGACTTTGGAATGGTTTGAATCGGTTGATAAATGTGGACGTTGTAACACTTTTTAATTGAGAGTAAGTGTTATGTAAAAGTGAGTAATCTGGGAAAACCCGGTATTATTGCAACCCCAAAAAAATAGCCTGAATGTCCTGAACAAGTGGAATGTTTTGATAGTTGAAATCAAGTTGAAAAATGTGTGCGAGGCAGTCAGAAGAAAAACAAAAGGTATTTAAAAGTGGAAAACTGGGAATTTTTGGAACTTCGGACATTTTAAATGTCTAGGATAAGTGGAATGCTTTAAGAAATGTGGAAATTTGAAAATTGGCTCATTCATTTCGAATGGACATTTTTTTTAACGAAAAACGTGAATATTTCACACAAAAAAATGGTAAACCGCATTGGAAAAAAAGATGAACAAAAAGGATGAATCATGGTGTAGAATACTGTGTGCATGTTTTTCAGAATTCACAAGCTGAAGGTAACTTTGATGTTAAATGTTTATTCATTCTATTTTTCATTTATTTGTATAGTTATGAACCTGCACTTATGCAAACCACCGCCCAAATATGAGTTCACATATTGTGAACCGAGGCCTCTGAAGTTGTTACAATCCTATTTTATGCTTCTTTGTGTTTTTGTTTGATATAAAGCTTTATATTGAGTTCCAAAGTGTACACAGAATACACACCTTTGCTAAATTTTAATAAGGCTACTTTTTAAGACTAAGAATGTAATTATTCTCTATAAAATGGGTTGTGTGTTCATATTTTGGGTGTCTATAACAGATGAGATTTGCATTATTTCTCACAGCAAAAATTCTGGTTTTGTACCATTCGCTCTTTTTCTAACCTTCTGGAACGAACAACAAATGGAAAAAAACAAGGTGCCGTTGTACAAAGATGGCTGCACACTTGTTAATGTGATCTGTTCTATGGACCAGTGTGTTGATGAAGTGCTGGATGCCATGAAGACCTTTGATTTTACAGAGTAAACACTGGAGGACAAAGTCTGTCTGTACAGTCAAAGAGGGCTCTTACAGCAAGAGCTAAGTGTTCACTATAAAAATATAAAGCAAGCTTGTTATCAGCAGGGAAATATTGGCGCACACTGCCAACAACTCTATGTCGGGTCACCAAAGTTCAAGTATCCTGCCATGCGTCGAATTCAGTCTGTTTGACAACCTTTTTTAAAGCATAAAGCTCCTATGGACTGACAAAAACAGTATGCAGAAACCCAAGGGAGTGGCCGCACCCTCCTACTGCCTCTCTCCATGCCTGACCTTTCCTAACCGTAACGTTATCACATGTCATACACAGACTGGCTGGAAACCATCTGCCTCAAAGCCGTGCTGAGGTGCTGGCGCAATAAAACAAATAGGCTCCAAACAAAGTGCTGGTTTCTGGTGTATCCGCATGTAAAAAGGCCACACATATGTTGTTGATGAGTGACAGAAGCCATGAGCAGTCTCCTCAATTAGCTGCGTTAAGGGGCTTTCACACAGAGACACCAAGTTCTGGGGCTAAGAATAACATTGGACAGTTTTGTTTACCAGCAGCATTGAGCTGTGAGCGTGTGTACTACCCGCAGTCCTGCTAATCCAATCCCCCCCGACATGTTTAGCCCTTTACTAGGACATTACGTTGTTTATTAGTCTGACACCTTGCCTAATATGGCTGTTCTTAAACACAGCAAAAAACAGTGTGATTAAGATTATGCCAGGACGCACAAGCACCAATGTACCCGGGTAAAAACTAAAACAATGTTTGAATGTCGAAAAGCCCAAAAAGCAGACTGTTTTGGAGACACCAGTGTCCTGGAGGATTGATCACAGACAGATTTGTTCCACATTGCGGGCCGTGTGTTTCCCCACCTAGGCCTTCAGTGATGTCCGACTTCAATGATTACCTCTCAAAATACCATAATTGATGTCACCACATGACCATTGCTGGAGAAATACTATACAGGAACACATTTACACCCTACTGTGCATTGAATCACATCAACAGTATACAAAACGTGTTATTTTCTGGCGCATTTAAAAATCAATTAAAACGCATCAGCAATTAAAACATATACCGTTACATTTCTCTGCTTGGCTTATGCAACTTCCGGTCAATAAAGTTTGATTCAAAGTACACACTTTTCAAAGATATATTAACTGCCATGACCACATGATGGCAACAAATACACATGTAACAATGTTAATTAAATCAGTGGTCCCCAACCACCGGGCCGATTGGTACCGGGCCACACAAGAAATAAAAAATAATAAATAAATAAATACATTTGGCCTTGGAGACTTAGTATGTGTAATTATTATGCAACTATTTAATACTTGTTTAGATTGACAAATGTGCAGTTTTACACTGCAATATTTTTCAACTAAGGACAATAATTACGTATGTATAGTTTGTGTGCTATTGTGTGCTTAGCTGTTGTGTAGCTGCTAGCTCCTAGTAGCCTATAGTAACATGTTTAACTTTTGTACATGACTAAAAAACAAGACAACGCCAATCTTGTGAGCTTTCTGGAAGACATTTGGATTTTAACTGCTGTATCAGAACTTACTGTATATCAGATGCAAACCCATATAATCCAATACCTTTCGGATATTCCTATCAGATCAGGTCACCCTTGTATTGTCATTACAAAGTGAGCGTTTTTTTAATTGACCATTGTTTAAACCATGGGTCCCCAAACTTTTTGACTCGGGGGCCGCATTGGGTTAAAAAAATTTGGCCCGGGGCCGATCTGTATATCACTGCAAAAACTGAGATCTAAGTAAGATTAAATATCTCAAATATGGGTGATATTTGCTTATTTTCTTTCTGATAAGATACACTACCGTTCAAAAGTTTGGGGTCACATTGAAATGTCCTTATTTTTGAAGGAAAAGCACTGTACTTTTCAATGAAGATAACTTTAAACTAGTCTTAACTTTAAAGAAATACACTCTATACATTGCTAATGTGGTAAATGACTTATCTAGCTGCAAATGTCTGGTTTTTGGTGCAATTATCTACATAGGTGTATAGAGGCCCATTTCCAGCAACTATCACTCCAGTGTTCTAATGGTACAATGTGTTTGCTCATTGGCTCAGAAGGCTAATTGATGATTAGAAAACCCTTGTGCAATCATGTTCACACATCTGAAAACAGTTTAGCTCGTTACAGAAGCTACAAAACTGACCTTCCTTTGAGCAGATTGAGTTTCTGGAGCATCACATTTGTGGGGTCAATTAAATGCTCAAAATGGCCAGAAAAAGAGAACTTTCATCTGAAACTCGACCGTCTATTCTTGTTCTTAGAAATGAAGGCTATTCCACAAAATTGTTTGGGTGACCCCAAACTTTTGAACAGTAGTGTAATTCTTCTCACTGAGCAGATTTTATGTTAGAGTGTTTTACTTGTTTTAAGGGTTTTGGTCCTAAATGATCTCAGTAAAATATTACAGCTTGTTGCTGAGATTTTATGACCTATTTTGAGTAAAACATGCTTGAAACTAGAATATCAACTGTTGCAAAGCTGTGTCATCAACACTCACAAGTATAAAACTACTTTTTTAAAGTAATAATTTCTTATTTCAAGCATGAAAAACAAATAATGACTGACACAATTGTGTCTCATATTAAAACAGATGACAGTCAAATGGACTTTGCTGTTTTATTTTCAATGAAACAATTGAAAATACGTACTCAAACAGTAGTAAAGTTGTTATTAGCGAGAATATACTTATTTTAAGGTATTTTTGGGTCCATTGAGGTTGGCTAATTTTACTTGTTTTGGAAAGTCTTTACAAGCCAAATTTCCTTGTTCTATTGGCAGATAATTTTGCTTCGTTCAAATAAAATACCCCTAATTTTTCTTTTTTTTTTTCTTGTTTTTGAACACTGACTTTTTGCAGTGTATATATATATATATATATATATATATATATATATATATATATATATATATATAAAGTCAGAGTGCGATGATGTCCCGTTATCGATGGGAACATTTATTTTTATGATTTGCCTGAGCGGCTAGCAGACACCGAGAGTAACAAGCTGGAGAAAATGGATTAGAAATTAGATTTAAAAAAATAAAGAATAAAAATAAAATACAATTAAAAAAATTAAAAATATTTTACTTTGGACTTCCTGCGGGACAGATTTTGGACGCTGGCGGGCCGTATCCGGCCCGCGGGCCGTAGTTTGGGGACCCCTGGTTTAAACCCACAATCCAGTTTAGTTTATATCAATGATGTCAAGTTAGCTTTGGAGGGCACAGTTTATCTTAAATTGTTCAACAAGGGAAACAAATGATTATCTCATGAGAACTCGTGTAAGCAAATTATCTATCACTCTGTCTCTGGCACAAATGATCTGCAAAGAGGTCATGGCAGAATAAGCACATTTCCTGCTCACAAAACTGGTTTTCAGTCAACCACAGCTGAACCAGTAAACAACTTGAACCGACGAAAGTCGAGCAAATCTAAAAGTAAAGCGGCTAAATTTAGCGAACGGCACCTTGTGTATCAGAGAAATTGAAAAGTGAAAAGAACCTTTGCTTCAAAGGGTGTATAGCTGGAGGCTTTGAGCTTGTCAGGTCTGACTGCAGTAATCAAACACTATTACTGGAGACTAAGAAGGGCAGAGAAGAACTAAGGAGGCTGAGGCAGTCCTTCAGAGACTGTACTGTTTTCCAAGTGTGCAAGGAGACGTCGACGCTCAGCTTGGGGCTTATAATATATGGTTCATTTGCAGTTTTTCGTCCTACTATGACAAGATGTAGCTTCTGCTGCTGACCCAGTTCTGAGTGGCTGCGTCTAGTGACAAGGCCCTGCCTCCTCATCAGGCCCTGCTCCTTGTTTAACTGACGACAACACCGCCGCCACCACCACCACCACCACCACCCTCTGCCTCCGTGAACTGTGAGGAGAGAAGAAAATAGGTCACCCTGACCCACTTTCCTTCGTTTTTTTTGCTCTCCCCTCCCTAAGATCGTGCTAGGAGTTCTACAGAGCATGATCGAGAGAGACAGTACAAGTGAGAGAAAGAGGCACACAAAAAAAAAAGAACAGGAGTTTCAAAGGCAGGCTCTGGGATCTTTTGGCGATTTTTTTCTCGTCACTTTTAGAATAGCGATAGCTATTATGTTTGACAACATCACTCCCATGCCTTACAGTATCTGCAGCGGAGGTTATCCCTTTAAAATCACTTTTTTTGTATGGACTAAACCGACGAAAAGTCATACTAATGTTAACACTGTCCTTGACCCATTTGGAGTAGAGAGATGGTTTTGGTTAAAAAATAACAAGTATAGTTAATATCCCCACTCTCCGAGCACAACAGACACTGTTTTTTTTTAGGTTCACATATATTTCCCTGGGAAACGTGTTTTGATGTATGGACTAGAAAACACTTCGGAAACCATCATTAAGTTAAAATTGGAACAGGTAAAAACTTCCCAAGCACGCATTTTTGCTCAAGTGATTACACCTTCTAAAAAAGGAGTGGGAAGAAAACAAGCTAATCCTAATAAATAAATACAAATCTGTATTTACGAAGGTTTTTAAACTTCGGTACAGGCCTTAGTAGGGATGGGTACCATATTTGGTACTTTTATAGGCACAGACTGAATCCGTTGGTATAATGAGGTAATGATTCACGCAATATCAAACCGAACCACATTTCGATACCTTTGTTGCATGTAACGTCACGTCCAGTTGCAGACACAACATCGGCCCAAACACTTGGCGAGGAAACAAGCAGCACGCGAAGTGGACTCAGCCGGACTGCCTCTAGGCAATTTTCCATGCCTAATAGAAAAGCAATCAAAAGTAAGGCTTCACTGTTCAAAATAAGCTATCTTAAAGCTAATTCACATTTGCTGTTCCATATATATGCTGCTGATTAGTATTAGTCATTTCATATAGCAATTTAAACGCTTCTAAATTTGGTAATGAAAACTAAGATGCATGTTAAAATCAAACAGCTGGTATGTTACAAGTACAATACTTACAGTAAGAACACTTTTCATGACTCAGAAGACAAGACTGGCACATTCAAATTAATGGCAAATACTACTTTCTGACTACGGCAACACACCATAGTCTATAAACTACTGCTACTGGAATTGGCTAGCATGCAAAGTCTAATATATAATATTTGCAAAATGAGACTCAGAAAAGTAAAAAAAAAATCAGTGCAGTGTTCAATAAAAAAATTATATGATTTAATTATTTAACAATTTACAATTATTAACACATGAAAACACACGGAAGTATCGAACATTGGTACAAGGTTAGGCCTTGTACCAAGCGATTATTTTAGTAATCGGGTAATCTATCCATTACTTTGAGCATTCAGATAAAACACACTTTGAAGCCTCAAGCGTCTTTAGTAAACAAAGATTCTGATTAACTTAATTCTTTTTTTTATTAATTCTTTCTTCTTATAAATGTACTTAACACTGAATTTGCAATTTTACCACAGGAGCATCACATCACTATATAATACTTATATTTAAAAACAATAAGTTAAAAAGTTAAAAGACAAAAAAGAAGAATCACCCTTGATGCCTTTTTAAAGGCCTACTGAAACCCACTACTACCGACCACGCAGTCTGATAGTTTATATATCAATGATGAAATCTTAACATTATAACACATGCCAATACGGCCGGGTTAACTTATAAAGTGACATTTTAAATTTGCCGCTAAACTTCCGGTTCGAAACGCCTCTGAGGATGACGTATGCGTGTGACGTAGCCCGGCGAACACGGGTATGCCTTCCACATTGAAGCCGATACGAAAAAGCTCTGTTTTCATTTCATAATTCCACAGTATTCTGGACATCTGTGTTCGTGAATCTGTTTCAATCATGTTCATTGCATTATGGAGAAGGAAGCCAAGCAAGCAAAGAAGAAAGTTGTCGGTGCGAAATGGACGTATTTTTCGAACGTAGTCAGCCACAACAGTACACAGCCGGCGCTTCTTTGTTTACATTCCCGAAAGATGCAGTCAAGATGGAAGAACTCGGATAACAGAGACTCTAACCAGGAGGACTTTTGATTTGGATACACAGACGCCTGTAGGGAACTGGGACAACACAGACTCTTACCAGGATTACTTTGATTTGGATGACAAAGACGCAGACGTGCTACTGTGAGTATGCAGCTTTGGCTTTTTTTTGCGTATGTACGTAACTTTTTGAAAATATATAAGCTTTATGAACCTTGGGTTAGGTGAACGGTCTTTTGGGCTGAGTGATTGTGTGTGTTGATCATGTGTTTGAATTGTATTGGCGTGTTCTATGGAGCTAGGAGCTAGCAGAGGAGCTAGGAGCTAGCATAACACGTACCGTACCGTACGTGCGCGTCACGTACGTAACTTTTTAAAAATATATAAGCTTTATGAACCTTGGGTTAGGTGAACGGTCTTTTGGGCTGAGTGATTGTGTGTGTTGATCAGGTGTTTGAATTGTATTGGCGTGTTCTATGGAGCTAGGAGCTAGCAGAGGAGCTAGGAGCTAGCATAACAAACACGCAGGTGTTATTATGCAGGATTAATTTGTGGCATATTAAATATAAGCCTGGTTGTGTTGTGGCTAATAGAGTATATATATATGTCTTGTGTTTATTTACTGTTGTAGTCATTCCCAGCTGAATATCAGGTACCGTGAGTATGCAGCCTTGGCTGCTAAACATTCGATAACTTGACCGTATGTGCGCGTCACGTACGTAACTTTTTAAAAATATATAAGCTTTATGAACCTTGGGTTAGGTAAACGGTCTTTTGGGCTGAGTGATTGTGTGTGTTGATCAGGTGTTTGTATTGTATTGGCGTGTTCTATGGAGCTAGGAGCTAGCAGAGGAGCTAGGAGCTAGCATAACAAACACGCAGGTGTTTTTATGCAGGATTAATTTGTGGCATATTAAATATAAGCCTGGTTGTGTTGTGGCTAATAGAGTATATATATGTCTTGTGTTTATTTACTGTTGTAGTCATTCCCAGCTGAATATCAGGTCACCCCCGGCTCTCACAGCATCTTCCCTATCTGAATAGCTTCAACTCCCCACTAGTCCTTCACTTGCACTTTACTCATCCACAAATCTTTCATCCTCGCTCAAATTAATGGGGAAATTGTCGCTTTCTCGGTCCGAATCTCTCTCACTTCATGCGGCCATCATTGTAAACAATAGGGAACTTTGCGTATATGTTCAACTGACTACGTCACGCTACTTCCGGTAGGTGCAAGCCTTTTTTTTATCAGATACCAAAAGTTGCAATCTTTATCGTCGTTGTTCTATACTAAATCCTTTCAGCAAAAATATGGCAATATCGCGAAATGATCAAGTATGACACATAGAATAGATCTGCTATCCCCGTTTAAATAAAAAAAATTCATTTCAGTAGGCCTTTAAGTGCACATGCATTACAGTTTGCAGCTGTGAAAAGTTATTTCCAATTTGCAGTTTGTAGAGCAATTCAAAAGGCTCATTTTTTCCGGTGGCATCTAAGGGTGTTCTGATCAGGGCTTGACACTGCCACTTCCAATACGATCATCCAGGTGAGATCAGCTGATACTGTCATGTGTGTGAACTGCAAATGTTATTATATATTTATGGTGAGAGCTATTGACAATATGATCTGATAAAGGAACAATGAAATTCCCTTATGTTTTGATAAGTTAACTAGTCATGGTACTGATACTTTAAAATATTTAAGATGACTACATGATTCTGCTTTTTAATTTGTAATCATAGTTATAATCAGCAGAAAAACACATGGCGGCATTCTAACAATATCAACTACATTTTTAAACTATGCAATTATTCCTATCCTCCTGTGTCCAGGGACTTATTCCCTGATTCTTTAAACATGAACAAAAACAACTAAAAAACGATTTAGTGAAAATTCAATATCTGATCACTAGTATCCCTCATATACTGTACTACACTTGGTATCAACAGCTTCGATTTATGGATCAATCCACCCTTCTCTGTTATCACCAAGCATACGACGGACACAGCAATGGGGCACTCCAGTTGCATCGGTGTTGTCATATTGTCCTCTGGCCAGACTCTTATTAATCTACTTGATAATATTTCTGTAAATATGTTCTATGCTTTCACCTACAAGTCTGTCAAAGTGAACTATTATAAGCACGTATTCTTATGTTGTTTCAAGCCAGCTTAGCTTTGGCATGTTTCCTTATCTGCTACCCTCTTGCTTGATGTGTTGCATTTTCAGCCTCTTTTTTCAGTTCCACAGTGATAATAAAACTTATGAAAACATGTAGTTTGATTGCTGCAATTGTGGTGGTATTAACTTAGAGGGGTTTCCCTACATTTTAAAGTTAAAGTTAAAGTACCAATGATTGTCACACACACACACGAGGTGTGGCAAAATTATTCTCTGCATTTGACCCATCACCATTGATCACCCCCTGGGAGGTGAGGGGAGCAGTGAGCAGCAGCTGTGGTGAAATTTTGGTGATTTAACCCCCAATTCTAACCCTTGATGCTGAGTGTCAAGCAGGGAGGTAATGGGTCCCATTTGTATAGTCTTTGGTATGACTTTGGTTCGGTACAGGCCTCAGTAGATGTATGCTTCTTTAACATCTGCTGACTGAAGCCTTGCTTTTGAAGAATCCTCCATCAAGTCCTTTATTGGGCGCCAAACAATCATCTATGCCACACCCACTTCAAGTCCACTATTAATATATAGTGGACTTGTTTCTTATTTGTTTCAATACAAATAAGAAAGAATTCTTTTTGTATTGTTTCATCCTTCCATCCATTTTCTACAGTTTTGTAAATTCACCAAAATGTTACCGTCGACTTATTGAGTCTGTTTAGTTGATTGGAGAGCTAGCTTCTGCAGCTAGTAGGTCCATGACTTCTGCTTTGTTTGGTCAGCCGTTTTACTGCCGCTTTACAAGCACCGCTTGTGTCAATAAACATCTACAAATCACAACGTATATGTATAAGCCGCAGCTTATAGTCCGGTGCGGCTAATATATGGAACATGTTTTTTTATTTTAAAATTTAATGGGTGCAGTTTATATAGTCCGGAAAATACGTTGATTCGGATGTGCTTTGAAAGAAATATAAATTCTACTATGGAACAAAAACACACGCAAAAACATCATATAAAATTTAAGTGTATAAAATCATCTTGCCGTGTGTAATTACTGCAATGTCTGTTTAAACACCATTGACCCACCAGATGCTAGTGTCTACATGTGTTTGTTTGTGCTCGTTTGCATCAGCAACAGTGTGACACTACTTCTGAAAACCAGAGGAAGGTTGACCTGCTGCTAAAATCTCACCAGCCCCGTGGTAAGCCCTGCGTGCTGTGCTCATGGTGACCTGGTACACACATACACACACGCACACACACACACACACACACTAGTGCCTCGGAGAAGAGTGATGAGGCCTGCTGTTCTACTTTCCTCTGTTGCTAAAGATGCTAACCGACTCAGCAACAAAAGGCCATATAGAAAAAACAATGGCTGAAGACATAACAAAAAGAAACACCAAGTCTCTTTAGCCAGGAGAGTCTGGTTAAGGGTCTAGTTCCAGTGAAGGGGGTGGATGTAGGTCAAGCCCTGCTTCCTTATAATACCAAGGTCAATGCTGAATGAGAGAGAGGGTGGCTTAGAAAGAAAGAGGCTCTGGATAAACCACATTCGTCTGGCTGCTATGCCAGCACTGGACGTGTACACATGGTTATAAAAACATGGCTGCTCCCCGGTGCCTGTACGTGTGTGTGTGTGTGTGTGTGTGTGAGATCGCACACACATAATACAAGCTTTCCTGTATTGTGGTCCTTTTATAACACACTGAGCGACACTAGTACACTCTCTCACTCTGGATTCAGCGCTGTTACACAATGCTGGGCTAAACTGAGGCTGATAAGGAACATAGAAATGTCACAAGTTTTAAGCTTGTCAAGGGAGTTTTGTATTAGGGGTGAAACGCTTTACAAAATCAAAAATTCAGAAGTCATAGATTTGTTTTCGGCTCTCTATACATTGCTATTCTTTCTAACAACCAGAATACCATATACAGGTATAGCGCTGACAGCATTTGATGTGTGCAATCCCCTTTGCACTTTTGTCTAAGCTCGATACTTGGCTATAGGGTTGCGCGGTATAGACTATATATACTGTACAATGTAAATTATATACATTTGGCCGACAACAGGGATCGTTATACCGTAACAATGCATATTGATGACACATTCAAGCAGTAACCCGTACATTTGACAGCAACAAGCAAACAGACTTGTCCTCAATGCAATGTAATATCCTAGCAAGCAGCTAATGTCCCTCCAAGAAGCACAATGCACAGAGCGATCACTAAAGCAGTCGCTCTGCATATCGCCAAGATGTGTGAATAAATTAATGATAAATGGGTTATACTTGTATAGCGCTTTTCTACCTTCAAGGTACTCAAAGCGCTTTGACACTATTTCCACATTTACCCATTCACACACACATTCACACACTGATGGCGGGAGCTGCCATGCAAGGGCATAACCACGACCCATCAGGAGCAAGGGTGGAGTGTCTTGCCCAAGGACACAACGGACGTGACGAGGTTAGTAGAAGGTGGGGATTGAACCAGGACCCTCAGGTTGCTGGCACGGCCACTCTCCCAACCCGCCACGCCGTCCCTTAAAAAAACTTGCCTTTATCCACTTACTGAAACAAACTATAGTCCTCTCAATGTTTTACTTGATTATTCATTCGGATACAATGCATAATACTACATTTTTATTTACGAAAGTTTTTTTTATTAAAGACAGAAGTTTTAAGTTTGCACTTTATTGATCTCAATGCTGTAGACTATTACATATTTGCATGCAATGTGCAATGCTACATTTTTGTAAACATAAGTATTTTAATCCATTAAGGGTGTCAAACTAATTTTAGCTCAGGGGCCGCATGGAGGAAAATTCTGTGCACACGCGGGCCGGACTATTAAAATCATGGCATTAGAACTAATAAATAAAGACTACTTCCAATTGTTTTCTTACTTTGCCATAAATAGAACAAACACATTCTGAAAATATTACAATAAAAATATAGAAAGAAATACCTGCTAGCGGTAAAGTATAGATCCATGAAGGAAAGAACAAAGTGAATGAATGTTTATCACTGAATACATTTACATATGCATAAAATTTTTTTTCTTTTGTATTATTTTTTTATTAATTAAGTAACGTTTATGACAACCTTTTTCCAAAACACAATATAGAATGTGAGATATAACAGGATAATGCATACATTATTCAGGGGTGGCATGGCCGTAGTGGGTAGAGCGCCCGTGTCAGAAACCTGAGGGTTGCAGGTTCGCTCCCCGCCTCTTACCATGCCGTTGTGTCCTTGGGCAGGACACTTCACCCTAGCCCCCGGTGCCGCTCACACCGGTGAATGAATGTTGAATGAATGATAGGTGGTGGTCGGAGGGGCCGTAGGCGCAAATTGGCAGCCACGCTTCCGTCAGTCTACCCCAGGGCAGCTGTGGCTACGAAAGTAGCTTACCACCACCAGGTGTGAATGAATGATGGTTTTTAACATGTAAAGCGACTTTGGGTACTTAGAAAAGCGCTATATAAATCCCAGGTATTATTATTATTATTATTATTTATAATTTGTTTTCAAAACGGTTATGAAAAAGTGGGGACCCCAAAAATTACTGTGGGATCCCATTTCTATGACTTGACGGGGTCCCTGGGACCCCATTTTGAAAATTCCTAGCACCAACACTGATGGAGTATTGGTGCATGCAAAACAGCAGCAGGCGGCTGTGGCCAGCGGGCCGGTTCTAAGACTAATCAAATATCATCCATAGATAATTCATTCGCGGGCCGGATCTGGCCAGCTGGCCTTGACTTTGACACTTTATTAAGAAGTATTGCTTCCCAGAGGAATCTCTTAATTCAGTTATTTGAAAATTGTTCTATAAAAAGTGCAATTTATATCTGGTCTAAAAAGAACATAATACAAATTAGAATTTAGCTAAAAGTAAGATGCAGTGTATAGTGTCATTTCAATCTACTAGTTTATGATCAAATAAACAAAAAAACTTGTATTATCTCTGTCTTGTATTCAATGTTTTGTTTTGTTTGTTTTTTTTAAAGTAGGGGGGAAAAATATCCCAAAATTCGGAAATTTTCGGTTTTATTTTCGGGCACATCGCCCAGGCCTACGTGAAACAGATGTAAATGTTTTTTAATAAAGTGATTGTTGATCGACCACCTCCTCGTCATCCTCTTAACATCCGAACAAACTCTACAATACGTTATATGCACACAAAAACATCCCAATCTGGGAGATTTGTAACTTCCGTCACGACTACGCGAGACGAGGGCAATATACAGGAATCTTCAGAAGAACGATACGATGCCACAGACACAACCTCAATCTGACTGTAAAAAAAAGGAAGCTACTGTCTACTACACAAATGCTTCCACAACTCATGCTTGTACTGCAACAAGCACCCAGGTCAAATGTGTTTACGGATTTCCCACGTTTCAATAAAGTCAACTTCTGGTTCTACCGGTACTTCGCTGATACTTTTCTGTGGTGGTATTGCACAAACATTAATAACTGCAGTCTGAAGGGCACTCATATAAATCGGAACTAGATGGATCCTATTTTTGACAACCATATGATAAACCCAAAGTTTGTCAGGTGTTAAAAGTACAGAAGATCAGACAGTAGCATGCTCCTCAAGTAAACAAGAAGGCCAGTCCGGTTTAAACATTGGGGCAGCTGCAGCACACAACGAGGATAAGACAAGTCAGCGAAAAAAAGCCAGCTCACGCTAGGGCATGAATTACTGTGGACATGACACACTTTTGTCGTCAGACCCTCCAGGAATTCAGGATGTTCCTGCAATCGTGCCAAAACACGTACATTCAACAAATTCCAGCAACATATGTCACAACGTTGTCTGACCCTTACAACGTTCCCGCACATTTTGGCCAATTGTTGTGTTTAACAATTGAATTTGTCTTCAGGCAGCGCCTAAAGAGGACCTTCACTTTTTGAGGGGAATTTTGCCTATCATTCACAATACTATGTAAGACAAGAACGTATGTGTTTTTACATTCTAATTTGTAATAATCGTCTCTTTCTAGGTGGCTAGCAATGCAGCTAATGGGAGTAATCCATTCTGCCGCTAAATCACTCTAAAAATTCATCCAAAAACCACCTTGTGACCTGAATATTACCCAAGTATTAGCAACATTACACAGACAAACTTTTCAGCCGCGCCGTGATCTGAGAGCACTAACTCGCATGTGCAACGTTGACATACTAAGCTGTTGCATCTCAATCGCTACTGGACTCGTTGAAATCTTGCGCTTTGTGGGATTGCGGTTACAATGAACACTCAAAACTAAGGCTGCACTATTTTGAGGAAAAAAAAAAAATTGCGAAATTTCTTTCCAAAATTGAGATTGCGATTTTTATATGTTGTGCATATAAATGCATAAAACTGCAAAAATAACAAGTGAACATTTTACTTTTAGACTGTCAACCTTTTCTTGTCTCAAGGTGCCACACATTAGAATATGCAATAATGTACTTATATATTTGGCTTTACGCAGGAAGGCTCAGAGCTTTTGCCAACATCATGCTTTTAAACTTAAGAAATAATTGATAAACTATACAGTTACTATAATATAATGTAATCAAAATGTATAATTATAATGCAAGTAAACATTTAAAAGGATTCAAACGTTTTTCTCATTACTGTAGAATTGTTTATGTGTGGTTATCATAAGGATATAAGTTTAAAATTATTTAGGCCTTTATCGGGAGTTTGTCGGGAGAAAATCTCTGTCGGGAGGTTGTCGGGAGAGGCGCTGAATATCGGGATTCTCCCGCTAAAAACGGGAGGGTTGGCAAGTATGATGTAGTAAAACCTCTTTCTTCTTTAGAAGCTACATTCAATATTAGCTGTTATTTGTTCAAGCACATGATAAATACTAATAAAGTGTTTGGATGTATTCATTAAATCAATGTAGTCTTGGTTGCCAAAAAGTGATGCAAATTAATATTTTGATATTGACACATCTCATCTGTGCATATATTACTAGAATACCCTTAGGAGATGTACAAAAGACATGCGTCAATATCAAAATATTATTTTGAATCACTAAGATGACGTTTGGGTTGTTTTTAGCTTCAACACGTAAACAGTACAGTAAACGTACTTCATTATCATATATGTAACTCTTTTGAATGAATACATCCAAATACTTAATATATATAATGTGCATGAACAAAGATCAGTTATTATTGTATGTAGCTTCGAAACAAAAAGGAGGTTTTAGCACATTAATATCGGATGAATAGGGACAAGCGGTAGAAAATGGATGGATGGATAACAGTCCTTTAAAATCTAAATTTATGCCCCCAAAAATGTACACCGCGGGAAATAGGAGTAAACTGAAAAGCTACTTGATAAATCCTCAATCCATCTAACCATTTCCCACCTCTTGTCTCTCTTGATGTCACGGGGGTGCTGAAGCCTACCCAGCTGCACTCTGGCAGAAGGCATGCAGGTAGGGTACACCCTGGACAAGTCGCCACATTATAAACTGTCACTCAGAAAAAATATTCGAAGCCAGCGTAGCCAAACATCAGTTTGTGAGGTATTTACATTATCTGAGAAATAGCATTTTCCAAACTAAAATATAAACATGTGTACCGTATTTTCCGCACTATAAGGCTCACCGGATTATAAGGCGCACCTTCAATGAATGGCATATTTTAAAACTTTGTTCATATACACTACCGTTCAAAAGTTTGGGGTCACATTGAAATGTCCTTATTTTTGAAGCAAAAGCACTGTACTTTTCAATGAAGATAACTTTAAACTAGTCTTAACTTTAAAGAAATACACTCTATACATTGCTAATGTGGTAAATGACTATTCTAGCTGCAAATGTCTGGTTTTTGGTGCAATATCTACATAGGTGTATAGAGGCCCATTTCCAGCAACTATCAATCCAGTGTTCTAATGGTACAATGTGTTTGCTCATTGGCTCAGAAGGCTAATTGATGATTAGAAAACCCTTGTGCAATCATGTTCACACATCTGAAAACAGTTTAGCTCGTTACAGAAGCTACAAAACTGACCTTCCTTTGAGCAGATTGAGTTTCTGGAGCATCACATTTGTGGGGTCAATTAAACGCTCAAAATGGCCAGAAAAAGAGAACTTTCATCTGAAACTCGACAGTCTATTCTTGTTCTTAGAAATGAAGGCTATTCCACAAAATTGTTTGGGTGACCCCAAACTTTTGAACGGTAGTGTATAAGGAGCACCGCATTATAAGGCGCATAGAATAGACGCTACAGTAGAGGCTGGGGTTACGTTATGCATCCATTAGAACGAGCTGCGCTAAAGGGAATGTCAACAAAACAATCAGATAGGTCAGTCAAACTTTATTAATAGATTACAAACCAGCGTTCTGACAACTCTGTTCACTCCCAAAATGAATAAACAGCTGTTTTATTATTTTCCCCGAGGTAAAGTCAGTGAAGTGGTGTTTTGTTTATCTTTTAACAACAGCAAGGTATAACTTGTAGTGCAACATTTATATCACATAGTGGAGGGAAACTTTTCCCTGATTCAATAAACACGTAAAAAACAGTGATACTGTTACGGTAAATCAAACGTTAGTGCAATCACAGTATAGTAACACTCGAAATAGTGCAGAGCAATAACAATATATCAATAACTCAACGTTGCTCAAACGTTAATGTCACACAACACAACACACAAAATAAACATGTAAAGCTCACTTTATGAAGTTATTCCTCATCCACGAATCCCTCAAATTATTTTTCTTCAGTGTCCGAATTAAACAGTTGGGCGAATACGGCATCCAACATAGTTAATCAATCGAGTCAGTGTCGCTGCTGCTCTATTCCCATGTTCTACTGCGTGACTGATCGTCTTAAATTTAAACTCTGCGTCGTAAGCGTGTCTCTTAATAGGAGCCATTTTGGGGTCTTTACATAAACAAACAAATGGAAATGAAACGGCATGCCTCGCGCAGTCATATATCCCAGCATGCACCGCGTGCTTCTTGTTCTTCTACGGGGGAAAATTAAGACGAGGGAAAATGAAGTCGGCGGCTGCTTGCCGTACTTGCAATTGATTGATTGATTGAAACTTTTACCTGTTGGAGGCTCAATATTGGTCCATATATAAGGCGAACCGGATTATAAGGCGCACTGTCAGCTTTTGACAAAATTGGAGGTTTTTAGGTGCGCCTTATAGTGCGGAAAATACGGTACTTTGGAGGACACTGCTTCTCAGAAAGTAAAAGTTGAAAGACACAAAAGTGAACATTATTGTTTTACACTGGATGTTTACATTGTTACTTTAAAGACACTCAACAGTTAAGTTTTAATATTTGTTTTTAGTATGATTGGGACACTCGAGAATTATGTTTGTGTTCAATTACACTAAGTGTGTTTATCCTAAACATTCCTGGCACTTCATTTTACACACTAAAGTCTTATTTGGACATTATACCACAGTAATGTTGTACTGTCGCCCTAACAATGTGATAAAATCGTACCGTGAGATTTTTATCCCATTACGTCCCTATTACTTACACATACAAAGTCTTCAAGGCAGAACCGTTTTAGAAAGTATCCAGTAACAAACATCTCAGCATCACTAAAATAATTGTGTCTTGAGCTTATAGCTTAATAAATTATTGTGGCCACTATAGACTTAGCCAAACACCCCATTTCCACCAAAAACACCCCATTTCCACTTAAAGACAGCATACGTCCATTGCAGGTAAGTGTTTTTCAGACTCATTGTTCTGTATTGAGTGATTCTACATTCCATGCTACCAAGAAAAAGCAGGTATCAGATCAATATCAATGTCGACCAATACCTAGTGCTTCAATATCTCTATTGTCTATCAATCCATTTTCTACAGCTTGTCCTTTCAGGGTCGCGGCCTATCCCAGCTGCATTCGGGCGGAAGGTGGGGTACACCTTGGACAAATCGCCACCTCATTGCAGGGCCGACACAGATAGACAGACAACAATCACACACGAAGGCCAATTTAGTGTTGCCAATCAATCTATTCCGAGGAAGCCGAAGTACCCGTAGGGAACCCATGCAGTCATGGGAGAACATGTAAACTCCACACAGAAAGACCCCAAGTCTTCCCTTTGTGAGGCACACCCGCTAACCCCTGTTCCATCATGCTACCCTGTCAGTTTTGTATTGAAATCAAAAAAGTTGTATCGGAACACTCTTGTCACGATCACAAACGAAGTCAGCAGAATCCTGGAGAGACTGTTTTCCTGACAGTGATTGACGAGGCAGATTACTAAAAAGTGTACAGTTTTAGTTAAATCGGCATGAACATTTGGTGTCTGACATCCAGTAATTTATTAAAAGGATTGTCAGGAAGTCTGTCATGACCTCTACCCTGTTGACCATGGGACTGATTACACAATTGAATGACAGCGCTTACAGCGCCAAGCTTGTCAGATACAACCATCTCCACCCCCTCGTACTTTTTGACCGACAACGTTGAAAAGAAAGGGATAGGGGTGAAGGGTGTCACATGACTGGATCACTTTCTGGAGAGTGACTTAAAAAGCCTACTTAGATAGCACTAATGCCAAAATAAGTTTGTGTGTGCGCGCGTGTGTGTACTCTTCACATGTTCAACAGTCTTACCTCATAATAATTTGATTAGCCGTTTCAATGTTCCTGCTTAGTGGACACTTTCATTCAAAGTCACTTACACAGTGGCCACTCGTGCGTAACTCTTTGTGGTTCCACAGCTGGATGTTTACGTGATGGATCCAGGTTAATTGCCTTTGCTCAAGGGCAGAGGGTGAGCAGAGTATGAGCCAGCAGTCTTCTGGTCACCGGTCCATTTTGCCGAAGTAATGGGTCACACGGCTGCCTCGAGTCATTGGCCCTGTGCTCGTCCATCTCGTCCTCTTTCCTAACACAGTTTAGAAGAAAGCTGTACTTCTCAACTTGCTTTTCGGTCGTTTTACTCTGCCCTGGAATGGACATACTGAATACCATCACCTCGATAATGGACGGACTGGGGGTTTACAAAGGGAGAAAATTGTAAAGCCACACAGTAAGAGACGGAAAATTGGGATTACTTACAAACATAGTAATTGGCCTCTCCAGGATGGAAATACACAAGTGAGTCAATGATACGACCATGACAAATGAGCAGAACTTTACAGGCATGATGCACATTTAGAATAAGAAAAAACTTTCAAGCATATTCTACATGTACTTTTGGCCTAAATTAAGTGTTTAGGTCTTTTATGCATTCCAATGCAGTATTTGTCTTATTTTCTATTCTACTGTGGCGATCAATAAAGATAGTCACCAGGGGGTTAAGGGTAAACTATGCTAACAACACGGTAGGTAATATTGGCGCTATATTTACCGCAACAATTAAGTTGATACATTTTTGGCAGAACAACTTTTTGACCCCTGCCTCATCAATAACACATCTCCACCTTGGAGAGACTTTGGCTTGAGTGATAACAAAAGATGACTTACCAGAAGTGGCGCGCCACTTTATGCTAACAAGACTGCTATCAGCTATCAACAGCTAAGTGGAACTCTGTTGATGTTCTTCATCTTTGACGTCATCAGCTTCACATGACATTGGTGAGTCTTTGACACGAGCAATGTGGAATGACAACGGGGGACACGCAATGCTAACAACACGGAATGCTAATAACACAGCTAATGGTCATAGTTGACCAACTTTTGACGAAACAACACACACCCGTGGTGTATACACTCAAAGCGTAACTTAAAATAATTAACCTGGATGTGACAAAGTATTTCCATTGTGGCCATGCAATGACACTTAGAGGATCCTCTGGGCTACCAGTGAGTAGGGTTGTACAGTACCAAAGTGCTAATAAATTAGAAAAGGTACTTTACTGCTTTTGAAAAATACAGATACTTCTTTTTAATGTGCAAGGTGACATGCTGCCATGACGTTGCTGGTAAGATGAGCCGAGTCGACACACATGCACATACAAACTGAAACAGTATAGAGACAGACGAGGAAGAAAGGCAGAAAAACTGCAACTCTACTGGTTAATAAAGAGGGTGCGCAAACGACAATATGGAGGTATTTTGGCTTCAAAACTAGCAATAAAGATGAAGCTTTGAACATGGAAGCGCCACTCTCGGCAATACCGGTACTTCAAACTTTGGTAAACATTTAATTGACAAGCATCCAGACTTGCACAAGGAGTTTGAAGCTCCCCTTTTGTGCCCATTGTGATTAGATATGTAGACGCCGCAAAGAGCTGGTTGGCCCGTTGCCAAGGCCCCGCCTCCAAATCCAAACTTGTATAAACACACTGCTGTCTGAGCAACTTAACTATTCAATTGTGCACATTGAACCTACAGTCTTTGCTCTCTTACTGTAGAGTAATGAATATAAATATATATAGAGATGTTTTTTTTAAAATAAAGCTTGGTTAAAAAAATGACATGTGTATAAGTAGCCTACGTTTTGAGCACATTCACAATATCACAATAACCGTGATATGACATTTTCATAGTGTTACATCCCCTACACATTCAATAAAAATGATGAGTATGATAAGCATATGAAAATGTGTAGTTGTGATTTTCTTAATTTTTTTTTTTATTTACTTAAAAGTGTTATGTATACAGTTTGGCCATCAAACATTAAGCATAAGGACACATTATGGTACATACTTTTATTATTTTGTGGTGTGAAATGTTAGAAAAGGTTTCATCAAGTGAAACTGCTCAGAACACTGGTAGATATGAAAAATACTAAACCTATAGCAGACTTGTTTGGTCTCTAAATTGAAGCAGAGGGACCCCAAGAGGGACAAGCGGTAGAAAATGGATGAATGGATGATATTTTTTTGACTACACCTAGTGGCCACAGTAATGAATTAAACTAAGCTCAGGACGCATTAAGTTAAATGATAAAAACACATTTGTTACAAGATACTTTTTTATACTCTTCTGCTTTGGGTCTTGTTGTATGTGTAAGTAATAAGCAACTATATTTTTTTAATACTTGTTTATATTGGCAAATGTGCCATTTTAAATGTTGTTCAATAAAAGGACACTTGTTACATTTCGAGCTTGTATGCCATTGTGTGCTTAGCTGTTGTGTAGCTGCTAGCTCTTAGTATCCAATAGCCTACCATGTTTACCTTTAGCAAATGACCTGACTAAAACACAAGAAAAGACCAACCTTGTGTGCTTATTGGAGGACATTTAGATGTTAAATGGCTGTCCAGTTTTTTCCACAGGTAAACAAGCTGCAGGACTGTTGGTATTGGAGTTTTTACTGTAGATTTTAGATGCAGGCTGATATCACCTCATACTTGTTTTTTGCTGGTAGGTATCGGACCAATATCCAATATTGGATCCAGACACCCCTAATGACAACAAACAGCACACCTCAGCACCGATACTGCATACGCATCAATGCTGACCCCATTGTCCCCCTTCCTTCCTCTCTGCTCAGTGTATCATATCAATCATTCATAAATTCTGAAAACTCTTTGGTTAATTGCTCTGGAAAATTTAATTTGAAACGAAAGCTTTTAAAAGAGAAAATATATAATTAAGTTAGAGATATTTCCCCCCCCCTGCTTGTCCTTCTTACATTACTGTACTGTTCTAGACTGCACTGCTGTCAGGGAAGTCATGCACTCATGTTTAAAGCAAAACGTTATGTAAAGCCTCCTTCTCTGCACAGGCAATCCCCTTGCCTGGGCTGCTCAAGGTTCCCAAAAGGAGGCTGTTAAGAAGTTGGGAAGGACAGGGCCCTGTGATAGCCTGCAAAGCAAGGGAAGGGCTGGGCGCCATTTCCAGTGACAGCCTTGGACTTTGAATTCAGCACCAGACAGCCTAATGCATCAATCCCTCAACTTACAAAGACAAGCTACTAACCTTGACAAAGCCAGGGACTCTTTAGGAATGAGTGGCATTTTCACTTACCCCCAAGCTTCTACCCTTCACTCCTGAACTGGTTAAAACGAGACACTGTTATTAACAGTCTCGGTTTATGGACGGTGTTCTTAGACCAGTGGTTTTTAACTGGTTTAGCTGCAAGACCGCCAATCATGCTTTCATGACATGCGGCAGCTCAAATTATGGAATTTCTCAATTAAATTTTTCCAATATCGGATAATTTATAAAATAAATTGGAGTATTTGGTTTTTAAATACAAGGGTGGTGCCAGCACAGACCGAAATCAACGAGCATTTCAGGGACAATGTGTTTTATCCACAAACCAACAATTATTTGAACAAAAATTATAAAGGTTTTCTACACAGCCCCCACTAATGTTTGGTCTCTACTTGCTAGCTCAGCAGACGGATAACTTTCGCAGTAAAGACTGAGGTTGAGTTCCATATCAGAGCCTTTACTTTAAAGGACTGTAAAAATGCAGATACAGAAATCAATTACAACTCACACAAAACAAAACAATTTATCTTGACGTTAAACCTCAACAAAATGCCTTTTAACAAATGTGCTAGCTTGATGCTAATTTACTGTGAAAATCCTATGTACGTGCAAGCAACTAGCATAAGCGACTGACTATACATAGATTACGAACATCTCCATACACAAAAATGACATTGACAAATAGAAAAGCACTCGGAGAGTGCAGACCTCTGATAGTAAAGGTTGATGAATCCTGAATCCAAACGGTGATTTAATTTGACATTTCCTAAAAGTTTAATTAAAACCCGCCCATAACTGACAAACAAACCACAGCTAAAATTTTAATTTTCCTGAGGGAACTCTCCTGAAAGAATCAATAAAGTACTATCTATCTATCTAATAAAAAAGGTAATTAATCAAAGGATAAATTAATTAGCCATGTCTGTGCATGTTTGTTTTTCTTGTCTGTTAGGCTTAGGCTACATTACCTACTCAGTGGCCTAGTGGCTAGAGTGTCCGCCCTGAGATCGGTAGGTTGTGAGTTCAAACCCCGGCCGAGTCATACCAAAGACTATAAATATGGAACCCTTTACCTCCCTGCTTGGCACTGCTTAGATTTGGGGGTTAAATCACCAAAAAATATTCCCGGGCGTGGCCACCGCTGCTGCCCACTGCTCCCCTCACCTCCCAGGGGGTGAACAAGGGGATGGGTCAAATGCAGAGGACAAACTTCACCACAGCTAGTGCATGTGTGACAATCATTGGTACTTTAACTTAGTTAACACTGTAGAGCAGGGGTGGGCAATTAATTTTTACCGGGGGCCGCATGAGCTACCCGAGCACTGCTGGAGGGCCACATCGACAATATTTCAATTAAATTTTGCTCAATATTATTTTTGATGTATACCGTAAGATAAATAATAATAATAATAATAATAATAATAATAATAATAGTAATACTTCAACATAGTGTGTGTAACAGCATTCCACGACTAATATATATAAATTAACATTAATAATAAATGACAGTAAAATAAGCACACGTATGACTGAAGAGTCATAGTGTAACTTTGTGTGGTGTTTGAGTTGTCCGACTTTTTGTGTGGCCTTAAACGCACCAGTGGTTTAGTGCTATGCGTGTTGGTGACAGATGACAAGTTGGTTTTGGCCTGGTTTGTACGGCAGAAAATGACTAGTTTTTCGAGATAGAATTGTTTTACTCATGTTTTTGGTGTGGTTATGTCCGAATATAAACAGTTTTGTTCAATAAAGTGATCGATATAATTCCTGTCCTCGAAGCATCTCGATAGACGTTACAATAATTGAACGGTGTTCAATTGAACGGTGTTGACGAACACCGTTAGGGCCGCTTGTTGTCACTGTCACTCAAAGTTGCATTGCAAAATTACATAGAATAAATATGTTTATTTTGTTTAGAATTCAGATGGGATTTGATTTGGTGCGCGGCATATATTTGCTGCGCGCAGCAGACGCTTGAGCAGTGCGCAATTGCGCAGGCACGCACCTTAGGTGAGGGGACGTGGCTTTGCAGTTCATGTGTTGTTGAAAACACGGCATTCCTCATCAACTTTTCTCTTTTTAGCGTCTCGGGTGTAAACCGTGCATCACTTGTCGCTGCATGTGCACCTTCACTCGCAGGTTACACACGGACACACGCCCATAAATAATACTTTTCAAAATAAAAGCAGCACAGTTGTATTGCGCGCAGGACATAGATGTTTTTTCAACTTTATTTTGTAATTGCAGTTGTTCACATTCACTCACAATCACGCATACGTCCACACGGAAGTAATACAAATAACGATTTTCAAAACAAAAGCAGCACCGTTGTATTGCACACTCGACATAGATACTTTTTCAAATTTATTTTGTAATTTATAATTGGCCTCACGCGGGCCGGACAGGGACGCACAAAGGGCCGGATGCGGCCCGCGGGCCGCAGAATGCCCAGGTCTGCTGTAGAGTATGGTGCCTAATTCTGATTTTTTGTTGAATCCGATCTTTTCTAACACCCAAAACATTACCAATAAAAAGTTGGATGAGCGCGACCAAATCGTTCAAACTGCAGTTGCGTAGATTACATACCGGATTTATATCCACATACAAAAAGGCCTGTGTCTGATTTGAAATAAAAATAAAAAATACAATTCACAATTGTACTGATGTTCACACTGATATGAAAAAATAAAATCAGTCACATATGGGGCAAAAAAAAACCAGAATTGACCTGCAGTGTGAACGTAGTCACTATTGCTGTCTCTATGGGTGGAGGCAAGTTTGCTAACCTATACCAGCACACACGCACTCCCTTGTACTGTAACTAGGGTTGGGTATCGTTTGAATTTGAACGATTCCGATTCCGATTCTTTGTTTCGGTTCCGATTCCTGACGATTCTCGGTTCCGATTCTTTTAAGAGGCAGGGTCAAAAAAAAGTTTAGGATATTTTAAATGAGCTAGCTAACCTACAGTCTTTCTGAATGAAATAGTCTGACATTCTCCATCAATTTTAATTCTATTAACTTTTTATGAACTTTACTATAAATTCCTCACAGGGCTGTTTAACTAGAATATAAATATCAAATCTATGAACTTGAATATAAATATTATAAATTATGAATACATTTTCCCAGGGGTACACTTTCCTCAAGAGAGCTTTATTTTTGAAAACCTCATGAAAACACATTTACACACAGTGTATGATGCTGCAGGTACTTAAAAATGTTACCGTGCTCCCACTGATGGGCTAACCTGGTGCAGAAAAGCAAATAAACAATAAGAAACAACTTGCAAAACCCAGTCCAGATTAGCAGCAGGTACAGTATAAAATCAGAGACAGTTCTTGTTTAGGAAAATGACCATATCTGCCTTCTCAGGCAGGATGCGTGAGCGTTCTGGACAGATAGTGTCTCCTGCTGTGGAAAATACACGTTCGCTGGGTGTGGAAGAAGCTTGAACGCATAAATATGAGAAAGCGAGATATGACAGCAAAGGATAAGTCTTTTGTTGGTTCCACCGGACCACCACCATGTAGCAAGGTCGTCAGACATAAGTATCGGTGGAACGTCCTGGTACATCTGCAGCTCTCTCTCCACTCGTTTCTTGATGGACATGGAGGTCTGTTATTTTGCGGTTATTTAATTTTTTTTTATAAAGTAAAGCCACACTTTCGACCGCCGACGCCCGCTATCCATGCTTGAGCTTGACTGACTCACTCGGCCATGCTAACACTTCCGGCGGTGGGCGCTTCTTCGTTGGTGTTCAGCGGCTTCTTCTTCCGGTTCGGCGGACATATTTTTTCCGGTCGGCTGACTGGGTATCGAAAATAGGAATCGAAATTTAAACTTTTGAACGATTCCGGGAGAATCGGAAAGTTAGTCCCGGTTCCAATCGATACTCGATACTCGATACCCAACCCTAACTGTAACATAAACATAAGAGTAATGTAGTATAAGAGATTCGGATCACCCAATAAATGTAATCACGTTCTTCTAATTTCTGACATTTTCTGACAGCTTAAACAAAATCTGCCTGTAGTTGTTTTATATTGTGTCATTTCCAGTTGTATTATTTTCTCTAAAATATTATTAATCTACTTCATAATTTACTGTTAATATCTGGTTACTTTCTGTTGTAACAGTTATCTACATGTCTGTTAAAATGTAATAAGCACTTATTCATCTCTTGTTTGATATTTTATTAGTTTTGGGCAAATGTGGCCATTGATCCAATACCAGGTAGCTTTACCGGGGCATTATTGGCCATACTAATACTTCAAATTTTCAATATCATTGAACGTTTCAATTTATAAAGACAAAAACACAGGGTGACGGTGTAACAATTTCAGCTAATTATTCAAATTATTTCCTTATTCATTTTTATTACATACAGTATTTTGAGCATATTAAAGTCAATAGTCCAAAATAACTAAACATAAGCAAGAACAACAACTATTGGCTATGATTTAAATCATTTGGTTTTTTTTCCCTTAGAGTCCTTCTGCGTCCAGAGACATATTTCCTGAGTTTGTAAACAATAACAAAAACAACTAAAAACATATTTTTTTGATAATAAAAAATATCCATCAAATCACTGTAGTATCAACAGTAACAATACCAAGTGTAGTAACAATCTGTCCACCCCTGTTTACATTCAAGCGCTTTAGCTTAGCGGTTAGTATGGCTTTTTGTCTTCTCCTAGAATGTAGAATATTTAGCTATTCTTTGTCCTCTAGTGATAATGGTACTTGTAAGAAACTTACTTTTCACTGACGAGGATGCTACATTGTGATAAGGTTGAGTTTGTGCCCAATCAAATTAATGGGGCACAGTGTGTGTCATCAACATGCATTATCACTATATGACTATGGTATTAAAAGCCTCATCTTCTGCCAAATTGATAGCATTATCATATCGCATATTGTCTAGATCGCGTAACCCTACTATAGAAGATATATATTCTACTTCCACCTAAACATTTTTCAAGCGTCAACAAAAGACGCATTCAACATCTTACTGGTAGAAGAGTTTGTACGTACAAGCAAACTTTTAGTCCTCGTCTTTGACAGCAGCTTTATTGCAAACTCAAAGACTATATATACACTTGGATAACTTAAAAAATCACCTTCACATTAAAAACACAGGATTTTTCTACTGTGACCCACCAGTCACTGGACTTTAAACAGGAACATTTACATTGTGTAACTGGAGGCAATAAAAGTCGCATTTATGTTTTGTCCAAAGCCCGTCACCAGACTTTGCCTGTGACTGAATTAGGACTGCAACAATTAGTCGACAAATGTCGACAGTAAAATTTGTTGCCGACAATTATATTTGTCGACAACGATCGGGACGTCATGACTCGTATTTTTCCAGGCGGAAGTGGGTCACTTGCTAAAACATCGGCAGTGATAACATATTAAGTGTGAGGATATTTCCTCTTATTCTTGTCAAAAATATGAATAACTTGCTCATTTTGCAAAGCGGACCTTGTTTTTATGGCAGCACATCTGTGATACGCAAGCATTTAAAGCGGAGACATAATGTCGGACATTTGGGAGTAGGATGCGGTCTCAACCTTGCCAGCCTTGCCAGCCAGCTAACAAGACTGAGACAGAGTTGTGTGAAAAATAACTTCAACTCTCTTTTTAGCCAAAGTAAGCGAGCTAAACTTTGTCTACATCAATTCAAATACGTTTTAAAGCAGTGTCAATTTCTAATGTCGTAAAAAACAACAACACTTAAAACGCACACACGCGCACACGCACACACCTCTATAAATTGCCAACATTGTAAGAATTAATCAAAGATATAATTCTACACATTGAGTCTATTAGAGTGTTAAAACTGCCAAGAGTTAATCAATAGTCAATATACCAGTGTGCAGCTTTTTAAACATCAAACAAATCTTTTCTTTTTGAGGAAGTTATATTTTGTTTTGTTGTTTGTTTTCATTACTGCTATTTTAACTGTTTTTTATAAATACATTAACAATGTTAATTGTTTTCTTTTTAGCACTTTGTCTTTCCATTCTTTTAACTGGGCAATATTTTAATAGTCATTTTATTTTTTGTATTAGCTGAATGAGCAGCACAGTTGCAGTATAAATAAAAATTTATGAATGAATTAGTCATATTTGTTGTCCATAAGCAGATGCCAAAAAAACTTGAGCTGCATTTAGAAGTTGATGGAAAAATTAAAGCCATTAAATATGTGTGCGCTTTATTATCCGATTAGTCGACTAATCGTTAAGATAATTGTTGCCTAATTGACTATCAAAATAATCGTTAGTTGCAGCCCTAGACTGAATAATTACAGACCTCAGATACGACAACCACAAAGACAAGCATCATTTTACTCTGTCCTTTCTTTACACAAAAGCCGCAGCAGATGCGACACAGGCCAAGTCGGCCTCCTCCTACCTCTGAGTGTCTGTCCTCATTTCCAATGCAGCCCGCCCACTCTGTCAGGCCCATGACATTAGCCTGCTTGTGGCAATGCAGAGAGACCTTCCCCTTGACTGACTGCAGCAGAGCTCCACACTGGCAGATAAACCTTTCTTCTACAGCCTGGGGGCGGCAGCTCCGCTACAGGAGAAGCAAGCGAGGTCGTCAGTTGTACTTCGCTCCCTCGCTGTGACTACACACTAACCCAACGAAGAAGTAAGCTGGGTCACGGTTGAAATTCTGCATCTTACCTTTCTTCACTAGTTACTTAAAAGTTCAGCCGCAGGTACGAGAACGCGTTTCCATTTTCTTTGCTTTTGTTAACATGTCATTTATTTGACCCGCACGCTCTCGTGCTTTCATTAATTTAGTGAGCCATTATCCAGCAGAGTTTAAATAATTCAAGACAATTTCAATCAGCGGCGATCAATGGATGGGGATAATAGACAAGGCCTGTCATTGCGCCAAGACCAAGGTGAGGCGTGCAAGCGGCAGGGTTGGAGAGTTGGAGGTGAGAGCGATGAGAAGCCATTCAACAGGATGAGCCCTGGCTTGTGTAGCTCTCAGGGGTTGCAGCGGACGCATCTTTACTCCTCACATTCACTCATCAACAGTAGCCTGCATTTAGGGAGCGACGGCTGTAGAAATGCATTTAGTCCTTCCTGGCTTGTCATCAAAGCGAGTCCCTTCGCTTTTGGTCGCCTTCTGTTCTTGACAGAAGCACCAATCATCTGTGAGCCGCTTTCATAAATGGGGACATTTTTGCAAGACAATCTTCACAGCAGGAATACACAACGAGGAGGATCCTATGATTTTTGCGTTAATGGAATCTCAGAATTTGCCATTTAAAAAAAACTAACGCAAAACATCACGGAAATGAACATGAATAAAAATGCTGTCAAGGTGAAGTATTTTTCCAAAACACTCAAACCAACCAGCCCCCTACAGAACTAAATGTTGAAACGGCTATTTGAAACACCAGCTAAGTCTGCAGACAATCTACAAAGCTAATGCTAGCCAGGACAAAGAACCACTGATAGTCACACACACAAACTAAGTTTGGTGAAATTAACCTCTGCATTTGACCCATCCCCTTGTTCCACCCCCTGGGAGGTGAGGGGAGCAGTGAGCAGCAGCCGCGCTCGGGAATCATTTGGCGATTTAACCCCCAATTCCAACCCTTGATGCCAAGCAGGGAGGTAATGGGTCTCATTTTTATGGTCTTTGGTATGGGGCTTGAACTCACGACCTACCGATCTCAGGGCGGACACTCTAACCACAAGGCCACTGAGTACCAAGTAACACATCTCATCTGCTTGTATTGTTTTGGACTAGACCACTGATGTGAGACCAATGTATTTAAAAAAAGAAAAGAAAAAAAAAGCCTTGAGTCATCCATCCATTAATTTTCTACCGCTTGTCCCTATTGGGGTCGCGGGGGGTGCTGGAGCCTATCTCAGCTGCAGTCGGGCGGAAGGTGGGGTACACCCTGGACAAGTCGCCACCTCATCGCAGGGCCAATACAGATACACAGACAACATTCACACTCACATTTAGCGTTGCCAAATCAACCTATCCCCAGGAAGCCGGAGTACCCGGAGGGAACCCACGCAGTCACAGGGATAACATGCAGAACTCCACACAGAAAGACCCCGAGCCCGGGGATGGAACCCAAGACCTTTGTATTGTGAGACATATGCACTAACCCCTGTTTCACCGTGCTGCCCAGTCTTGAGTCATCTCCACTCAAAAACATTACAGTCATCAAGCACCTTTAAGCAGCAACACACTACCAGCCTTCTATGGATGAAACGATATGAACATTTCCCGTCACGGTTATCGTGAGCAAAATAATCAGTTATCATTAAAGGTTGGAATCTTTGGGCACCTCACAATTCGATTATTAATAAATTATTCATACATCTGTATTATATTGTTTATTAGCGTTATATTGTTAATATATTATAAATGTATTTAACAAACTGATTGTAAATTATATGTCTACAAGGCTTCTCCTTTGGCTACTGACGTATGCAGTATTGCGTCATTTCTGGTTTTGGATTAGTGCGCACAGCATAGATAAAAATGCATGGAAGACGAGACACATGCTACTTGCTACGTGAAAAAATAAATTTAAGTCCCTAGTTGGCGAGCAAGCATCCTCTATAAAATTTTTGTTTTGCCTTCTAAAACCATAGAATGTTCAGACACTTTAGCCCCAGTTGCGATGAACTTGCGGCTCAAAGACATGTGTTGTCTATCTCATTCATGTCTATGGCTGACAGACGTGTTGACGTACAATGTGGATATTATTGTCTCTCTTGACTTATTAATCGTTTGCCAATTTCCACTTCTTAGCTAAGTTTACTCTCTGCTATAATGCAGTTCCTTTTAGCCTTCTGGTAAAGTGTATGTTAAAAGCATTTATTATTTTTGTGTTTCTCTACCAAACCACCGCATCTAGTATAGCATGTCCTCTCCTCCTCCCTCTCCTTGTGTGTCTGGTGCAAAGCCAGCTGACACATAACGTTACCGGAATGTTAGCCATGGTTAGTTAGAATAAAACCTACAACTAACATCTAAAGAACATAAGCATTACTGCCACATTTTAGAACTGTATTAATTTAGCAGACGTAAATAATCGATGGTTGGACATTTGTCCAATTATTCATGAATTGCCCAAGTTCTACCTGTGATCTTGATGAATTGGACAATTGGTCATTTTTCCACCACTACTTATCCTTATTCTATTCATTATTTTATCACTAATGTTGAATGTGCTCAAAAAGTACTCATACACAAAGTGAAATCTTTTGACCAAAATATATTTTTTAAACAACTAAAATAGACACACTGTTTGAAAATACACTATTTTGCATGTTTTTTTATGCTTCACTCATAGTGTTTTTGTCTTAGTAGTTTAACTGTTTTAATGACTAAGCTGTTATGGTTTTAAACATTGGTTTTGTACAGTAGAATTTTAAGATTCATTTAAAAAAAAAAAGTGCTTAACAAATTTAAAAAATAGATGTTTCTTAATTGGGAAAGACATTCATTGGACGTTGGACTTAGACTTAGACAAACATTAATGATCCACAAGGGAAATTGTTCCACACAGTAGCTCAGTTACATAGGATGGCAAGGATAAGGATGGAAAGGATAATGCACACAAGGGCACAAAAAGAGGGCGAAAAACAAAAGGTATAAAGTAGACTAAATATGTACCATAGTAGAAATATAAAAAATAACATATGTAATATTTACATATTATATATACAGTATATAAAATATACTGATATATTATATTACATTATTATATAATATATACAATATATAACACATCCCAATTACCATGTACAATATTACAGTATATGTAACAGCTGCAGAAAATATACATTATAGACAAAGAGAGGTAGCCAACATAGAAGCGGTCAGGTAATAGACAAATATCATCTATTGCTGTATGGCCAGTGACTATACAGCTGGATGGAGTGTGGAATGAAGGAGTTCTTGAATCGCAAAGAAATTAGCGAGCTGGCACCAGTCAGTCAGTGAGTTTATCAAATTGCAGTGACTTAAAAATGGTAATACTAACCATCAGGAGTTTTGGCACGATTATCATTATTACTATTTATCGTTACATTCCTACAGCCTTCACAATAAAACGTGCAGCGCATCTGGTCTGACTGCGTAGGCCTGGGCGATATGGCTGGAAAATAAAATCCCCAATTTTTTCACATTTTTCCTACTTTTTGCAGAAACCATAACAATAATAATTCTAAACAAGTTTTCTTTTATTTGATCAAAAAACTAGTAGATTGAAATGACGGAATACACTGCATCTTAGTCGGCGTGGCGAAGTTGGTAGAGTGGCCGTGTCAGCAATCGGAGTGTTGCTGGTTACTGGGGTTCAATCCCCACCTTCTACCATCCTAGTCACGTCCGTTGTGTCCTTGGGCAAGACACTTCACCCTTGCTCCTGATGGCTGCTGGTTAGCGCCTTGCATGGCAGCTCCCGCCATCAGTGTGTGAATGTGTGTGTGAATGGGTGAATGTGGAAATACTGTCAAAGCGCTTTGAGTACCTTGAAGGTAGAAAAGCGCTATACAAGTATAACCCATTTATCATTTATTTATTAAAATTCTAATTGGCATGTTGTTCTTTTTAGATGAGAAATAAATTGCACTTTTTATGCAATCATTTTCAGATAACTAATTTAAGAGGATGGAACAGAGTGCCCGGAACTTTCAATTGTGGACACAGTTTCCACACAATTCAGCGAACATGAGAGCGATGGTGTGTGCTTGCCGTGATTTGTGGGGTGGCAAAAACCGGGGAGTTTTTTGTATTTTTTCATTTTTATTTTTATTAATGCACACATGTTAAAAGTGCAATTTCAATGTTGATGATGTGCATTTATTAGAAACATATATTGATGTTATGGTAAGCAGAAACATTGTTTATTTAAACTATTTTCCCTAAAATACACATCCATCCATCCAACCGCTTGTCCCTTTCGGGGTTGCGGCGGGTGCTGGAGCGTATCCCAGCTGCATTCGGGCGGCAGGCGGGATACACCCTGGACAAGTCGCCACCTTATCGCAGGGCCAACACAGATAGACAGACAACATTCACTCACACTCACACACTAGGGCCAATTTAGTGTTGCCAATCAACCTATCCCCAGGTGCGTGTCTTTGGAGGTGGGAGGATGCCGGAGTACCAGCAGGAAACCCACGCAGTCACAAGGAGAACATGCAAACTCAACACAGAAAGAACCCAGGACCTTCGGATTGTGAGGCACATGCGCTAACCCTTGTACCAGCGTGCTGCCCCCTAAAATACATACCAAGACTATGTTTGTTTCATCAGATTACTCGTTTAATCGAACAAAAAAATTGATAGATTACTCAATTACTAAAATCAACAGCTGCAGCCATAATCAAAACAAAATTATTCAAACACTTCATTAAATTGATAAATGAATTCATATAAGTCATATTTTTAACAGCAACAGTCACACAAGTGTAAAAAGAAGTTCACACTTAACACACAAAAGTGTTTTCGGTAAATCTGGATATGGGTTGTGCAATAGACGATGTCATCGATATACATTTCGCGGAAGATAGTGTTTTTAATACTATCGTTATATTGTGACAATGCATGTTGATGACATATTCTAGCCGTGTCTGCAAATTTGGCAGTGACTAGCGAAAGGACGCATTGTTGCGCTTGTAAAGCGAAAGCAAGACAACTTGAAATATCTTTGACACACAAAACCGTGTGCGTCGTTTATTCCGTCAAAGAGAAGACTGAAGAACTCTTACATCAAACCACTCAAAATGGCGGTCACAACAAACCCCCACCTTTGGATAAATCTCCTAAATGTCACTTAAAGGGACCGCACCAAATGACTCACTCTTAACTGCATAAATGAATGCTAAACAATACTGCAAGCTAGAGCTCTTGAAAGTGAACAAAGGTGGCCCCATGAATACAAACAGTAAGGAGCATAATACCATTATTTGGTCCATATTACACTGTTTAGATCTAAATTTTTTATTATAAAAAGAAGTATGTTGTCGTCAACACAGGAGGACTGTAAGGGCAAAAACCAAATGATTTAAAGTACCAATAGAGTGGAAAAACAAGTTTACTTTATATGCTTAATTGTGTTCATTAACCCATAATAAAATAATGACATTGTATTGAAAACACACATGTAAACAAATCTAAGAATAGTAACAACAGTGCAATATTGTTTTAACAACAAGGCTTACAGATATAGAGCTCAAACAATTAGAGAAATTAGCTTGAGGTCAAAGTGTCTCTGGTTTGATTCCATAGAGGGCTGTAAGAGGATGAGACTGCACTTCTGGTCCTTAACATCTACTGTCTGTGTCCTTGAACAATGTATAGTGGCCAAAAAAACACTGCAGGGCAGCTCCAAGGTCTGTAATAAATCAAAAACTGCAGTAAATGCTTTGACACATGTTCGGGGAGATTGCACATTAGGATTTTTTTGCAGACAGAGAGCCTCAGTAATCAAAAAGTATGATGCCATTCTCAATATTTACTGGTGTTTTTCCACATTCTGTATATTTCAAAAGTTTTTTTTGTAAAACGGTGACTTAATTGCCGTCAGTTCACAAACCTCTTTCCACATTATTTGCCCGTGACCGTCAGCTTTCACCCTAATTTCTATCTTTAGAATTACGTGCATGACAATATGACAACAAAATCCGAGAGCCGGTAATGTCAGGCCTTCAAAATTAAAGCACACAAATAAATGAATTGGTTCTGCTAATACTTTGACCACAGTGTTCACAGATCCGCCAACTTATCGGAAATACGCCACAGGAAAAAAAAATCATCAAAAGGTAAGTTGTCCAACATTAGCTCCATGTTTAGATGTGGTTAGCTACGCTAACGCCTGGCCACATACGTATCTAGCTAGAGTGTCGTTGGCTAAAAATAGTTCAAAACAGGTTAGGATATTCTCAGAATTTGAGCAAGAGTTTTGCATATTTGATAATGCCCCAAATGTTGGAGTGTAAGGCTACATTCCCACTGCAACCATTTCCGATGTTTTTGTGTTAAGTGACTTTTCATGTCAATGTGAACAGCACACTTCAGATTTTCCTCATTTCCGACCCAGGTCTCTTTCAAATGTGGATATTAATATGGTATGTATTGCTGCAGTCTAAACGATCAGGTCACTTTTTTTTGGCGATCAAAATGCAACAAAAATCCTAATCCAAAAATACTGGACGAATGAGCAAAAAACAGGCTAAAGGAAGGTCTTTCGGAAATCATGTCAACGACCCAACAATCCTGGCCCCTGCCCACATGTCGAAACAAATCCCCTACGAAGGAGAGCAAGCGCAAAAATTCTTAGCCTTTTCCTCTGCTTTCTTTTCTATGCATAATAATTGGGTAAGGAAAAGGTTGACTCTGGTGGCACACATTTCTGTTTTTAGTAACGTAAAGGACTACATAATTTGGATTTAGGAAAAACATTAATTAAACCAAAATTACGCATCATACCCTGCAGTGTGAACGTATACTGAACAAAAATACAAAACACAACACTTTTGTTTTTGCTCCCATTTTTCATTAGTTGGACTCAAAGACCTATTCCTCTCAAATATTGTTTGCAAATATGTCTAAATTTGTGTTAGTGAGCACTTCTTCTTTGCCAAGATAATCCATCCCACCTCACAGGTGTGGCATATCAAGATGTTGATAAAACAGCATGATTATTACACTTCCTGTCAATGAGAAAGAACGCAAAAGAGAAAGGCTCCGCTCTTACTACCGGAGTTTTTTGTTAAATCTGAAGATTTTGACCACTGATTTGCGATCACAGCCACAGGAGAGTACCCTGGCATCTTCAATCTGATTTTGGTCAGTTGAGAGGCACTGATACGCTGAAAGAAGGCGAGTTGGGAGAGCCGTTAGCCTCAAGCCAAAGGCGCCTTGCCGCAGTTCAAAGCGGTTGCCTAGCAACCAAAAGCTACGGTGAGTTTACAGCTGTTTTAAAGTGATCCCGACGTCGCAGAGTGATATAAGTTGACAGGCTGACACCTCAAATTGATCTCTGAACGGCGCAAGATACGAAATTGTTGGAAAAAACAAGTTAAAGTGCCGCAAATCGCTAAAGAAGCAACTGCCGTTAAGACACAAGCAAGAGGCAGTGACGTCAGTGACTGCCGCGATGCGAAAAGGTAAAGGAAAGATTTAAATCCAGAAACCTTCGGGGTCAGCTGATACAGAACACAACTGGGAACAAGATTTGAGGTTGGACACAGGACATGATGGGAATCAAGAAGTGATACTACAAAAACTTGAAGAAATGAAAGAAGAAATGAAAAGAAATGAAAGAAGAAATAAAAGAAATGAAAAAACAAATGAAATAAATGAAAAAAGAAATGAAAGAAATGAAAGAAGAAATGAAAGAAATGAAAAAAGAAATGAAAGAAGAAATGAAAGAATTGAAAGAATATCTGAGAAAAGTAACAACAGAACACAAACAAGATGTGAAAAGTCTGCAGGAAAATATAGAAAATCTGCAAACTCAGAACAACAGAAGAAATAATGATGCCACTGAAATGGGCAAACGTATGAAGACCCTTCAAGAAGACAACATGTTGAGGAATATCATAGATGAAATGGATCAGGACAAACGAATGAATGATATCATCGTGACAGGGCACCGAATTAAACCAAGATCCTATGCGAAAGCTGTGAATAATGAAGGTGAACCAGATGAAATGGATATGGTCTCAGCAGAACAGCAAGTGGTCAACTTTGTGCAATCAAAGGAAATTGAAATTGACATTAATACCATCGAAACATGCATCCCACTGAACGGAAGAAACAACAACGTCACTCCAGTCGTGCTCGTGAAACTCGTAAACAGAAAATCTAAAATGGCATTGCTGAGACAGGGAAAGAAGCTGAAGGGAACAAATGTGTACATGAATGAGCATCTCACAAAACGTAATGCTGGAATCGCCAAGAAAGCATGCGACGTGAGAAAGCAGGGAAAAATCCAGGGAACTTGGAGCACCAACTGTAAAATCTACATCAAGCTGAATGGAGGTCCAGAAGCAAGAGTAATTGTTGTCCATGACATCAAGGACCTGGACAATTTTTAAAGTTTACACAGCTTCCACAACAACGATGATAATGGACTCTGACAGAAAACAAACACCCAAATTCAGCATCGACACTACTATGTTCCAAGGGACGACTAAACAAGAGGACCTACATTCAGGATTGCATCCACCTACACTTATTGAGATTATTGAAACAACATCAAAGATTGTGGAACAAGAAAATATGGAACTAAAAAATTTCTGCAACAAAGATTACAAAAACCAGGATTTGGAAAATTATATAGATCCAGATACAAATGTTTTCTCCCAAATCAGTAACAATTGTTTTTATTATACAGATGATCAATATAATAGCAACATTACATGCGATAACAAATTGTCAATTATTCATTTTAATAGCAGAAGCTTGTATGCAAACTACAACAACATTAAGAACTTTTTGGAACACATCAACGAACCATTCTAAGTGATTGCTGTCACAGAAACATGGATTGATGATAAAAAAGGAATAGATTTTGATCTGGAAGGATATGAACTAAACTACATCAACAGAACCAACAAAAGTGGAGGAGGAGTAGCTGTGTACGTGATGAAGAACCTGAACTACAAAGTGGTAAAAAACATGTCATTTGCTATAGATAATATCTTAGAATGTATAGCCATTGAAATATGTCAGGAAAAAAGCAAAAACATTTTCCTCAGTTGTATATATAGATCACCTAAGTCAAGTATAGAAACATTTGAAGAATGGATCAAGGCTACTTACATGTATAATGGTCAAAGAATAATGTTCTTATGTGGTGACTTTAATATTGACTTATTGAACCCTAACAAGCAAAAGTCTATTGATGACTTCATTGATACAATGTACAGCATCAGTTTATATCCAAAAATCACAAAACCAAGCAGAATCACAGCACACTGTGCCACGCTTATTGATAATATTTTTACCAATGAGTTTGACAATAACACTACAAGTGGTCTACTTATAACCGACGTTAGTGATCATCTGCCAGTTTTTACAATTTATGATGGACACTACAAGAAGAACATGGAAGACAAAAGGACATTTCGAAGACTGTGCACAGAGAAGAGGATGACTGCTTTCAAAATTGAGCTACAAAAGCAAGATTGGGACCATGTGTACAATGAAAAAGAGGTTGATGAAGCATATGAACATTTCTTAAACAAGTTCATAATACTTTATGACAAACATTGTCCATGGATACAACTCAGTAACAAGCAGAGAAAGAATAATCAACCATGGATGACAAAAGGATTAAAAAATGCTTGTAAGAAGAAGAATACACTATATAGAGAATTTATAGCACAAAGAACTATAGAGGCAGAAATTAAGTACAAAAAGTATAAAAACAAGTTAACAGACATACTACGATCATGTAGAAAATAATATTACAGTGAATTATTGGACAGGAACAAAAATAATATGAGAGCAACATGGGGCATCCTCAATAGCATTATTAAAAATGGCACAAAGAGGGACTACCCTCAATACTTTTTAGACGGAAATTTAAAAAATGACAACATAAAGGAAGTAGTTGAAAGCTTCAATAATTATTTTGTAAATATTGGACCAAAATTGGAAGAAAGGATTCCAGACCTAGTTCCAATTGAGGACTATAATGATACCATAGAGCGAAATCCCAACTCCATGTTCCTCAGTAATGTGACACAGGAGGAAATAGTTACAATCGTGAAAAAATGTAAATCTAAGACTTCAACTGATTGTAATGGAATTGATATGGAAACGATAAAAAAGGTTATAGAAGAGATCTCAGGACCATTAATGTATATTAGTAATCTATCATTTCAAACAGGTACATTCCCAAACAAAATGAAAATAGCTAAAGTTGCACCAATTTATAAGACTGGAGATAAACATCAATTTACAAATTATAGACCTGTTTCTTTACTTCCACAATTTTCTAAAATCATTGAAAAACTGTTTAATAACAGATTAGAGAGTTTCATAAATAAAAATAGAATACTCGAAGAGAACCAATATGGATACAGAGCTAATGTCTCAACTTCAATGGCTTTAATTGAAATTACAGAAGAAATTACCAATGCAATACAGTAAAAAATGTGCAGCAGCAGTTTTTATGGATCTAACTAAAGCATTTGACACAATTAATCACAATATGTTAATCAAAAAACTAGAACGATATGGCATCAGAGGGTTAGTCTTAAACTGGATAAGAAGTTATCTAACGAACAGGAAACAATACGTGAAGCTAGGCGAACACGTGTCTACAACGCTAAATATATCCTGTGGTGTACCTCAGGGATCAATATTAGGACCTACATTATTCAATCTCTATATAAATGACATTTGTAAAGTTACAAAAGATTTAAAGTTAGTATTATTTGCGGATGATACAACAGCGTTTTGTTCAGGAGAGAACACACAGGAGATAATACAAATAATAACAGAAGAACTTAACAAATTAAAAAGATGGTTTGACAAAAATAGATTATCGTTGAATCTCAGCAAAACTAAAATAATGCTATTTGGTAATAGTAGTAGAGAAAGTCAAACACAAATACAAATAGACGGAATAGAAATTGAAAGAGTAATTTCTAGGTATAATGATTGATGATAAATTGAACTGGAAATCTCACGTAAAAAATATACAACATAAAGTTGCAAGAAACACGTCAATAATGAATAAAGCAAAACATGTTCTAGACAAAAAATCACTTCATATTCTCTACTGCTCACTAGTGTTACCATCTGAGCTACTGTGTAGAAATATGGGGAAATAATTACAAAAGTACACTTCATTCATTAACAGTGTTACAAAAAAGATCAGTTAGAATAATACATATTGTTGGATATAGAGAACATACAAATCCTTTATTTATTAAATGATAAATAAATGATAAATGGGTTATACTTGTACAGCGCTTTTCTACCTTCAAGGTACTCAAAGCGCTTTGACAGTATTTCCACATTCACCCATTCACTCACCCATTCACACACACATTCACACACTGATGGCGGGAGCTGCCATGCAAGGCGCTAACCAGCAGCCATCAGGAGCAAGGGTGAAGTGTCTTGCCCAAGGACACAACGGACGTGACTAGGATGGTAGAAGGTGGGGATTGAACCCCAGTAACCAGCAACCCTCCGATTGCTGACACGGCCACTCTACCAACTTCGCCACGCCGTTATTGAATCAAAGATACTGAAATTCCACGACATAGTGAATTTGCAAACAGCTAAAATTATGCACAAAGCAAACTATAACCTGCTACCCAAGAATATACAACAATTCTTCACAAAAAAAGAGGAGAAATATAATCTTAGAGAAAAATGTAATTTAAAACATTTGTACGCACGTACAACACTTAAGACCTTCAGTATATCAATATGTGGAATTAAATTATGGAATGGATTAAGCAAAGCAATCAAACAATGTACTAATATGATCCACTTCAAGAAACTCTTCAAACGTAAAGTGTTTACAAAGTACAAAGAAGAAGAACCATGACAAACATTCTCAATTTATTTCATCCATTCATTCATTCATTCTTAAAGTAATCTTACTTATCTCATCATATGAAATATGACTTACTTCACCAATTATTATTATTAAATTCTTACTAATATTTATTTATTTATTTTTATTGTGATTACCTATGGAGTTATTGTGAATAAATTGAGATCAGGAAGTGAATAAAAACGTTTCAGCAACTGTTATGTAAAGAAAAGGGGTAGGATTAAATAAGCTCTGCTTCTTCCTACTCCTTTTCGAACATGTTGAAAAGAGAAACTGGAAATTGTGATGTATCATGTTGTATGCTTGCATGTTCGAAATAAACTCAAACTCTAACTCTAACTGATGGCGGGAGCTGCCGTGCAAAGCCCTAACCACGACCCATCAGGAGCAAGGATGAAGTGTCAAGGACACAACGGACGTGACTAGGATGGCGGAAGCCCCGGACTGAATCAGCAACCCTCAGGTTGCTGCCACGGTAGCTCTACCAAGCCACGCCTTAGGCTGCCCACAATAAAAGGCCACACTGAAATGTGCAATTTTGCTTTATTGGGGGACGGAGGGTGATGGGCTCAGAACTGGTGTGATCACCATTTGCCTCTTGCAGTGAAGCACATCTCATTTGAATAGAGTTGATCAGGTTGTTGATTGTGGCCTGTGGAATGTTGGTCCACTCCTCTTCAATGGCTGTGTGAAGTTACTGGATATTGGCAGGCCTGGAACACGCCGTCATAGACGCCAATCCACAGGATCCCAAACATGCTCAATGGGTGACATGTCCGATGCTGGCCATGCAAGAACTGGAATGTTTTCAACATCCAGAAATTGTGTATAGATCCCTGCAACATGGGGCCGTGCTGCAACATTAAGTTAAAGCACCAATGATTGTCACACAAACACTAGGTGTGGTGAAATGTGTCCTCTGCATTTGACCCATTCCCTTATTCACCCCCTGGGATGTGAGGGGGGCAGTGGGCAGCAGCGGTGCCGCGCCCGGGAATAATTTTTGGTGATTTAACCCCCAATTCCAACCCTTGATGCTGTGCATTCAAAATGCCATCAGGAAAATGCACTTGCGTTCGTTGTCCATACCATACGCCTGCCCATATGATAACCCCCACCATGGGCTACTCGATTTACAACGTTGACACAAGCAAACCGCTCTCCCACACACTAACGCCACACACGCTGTGTGCCATCTGCCCTGAATAATGAAAACCAGGAATCATTCGTGAAAAGAACACCTCTCCAACGTGCCAGACGCCATCGAATGTGAGCATTTGCCCACTCAAGTCGGTTACAACAACGAATTGCAGTCACGTTGAGACCCCAATGAGGACGACGAGCATGCAGACGAGCCTCCCTGGGATGATTTCTCACAGTTTGTGCAGAAATTCTTTGATTATGCAAACCAATTGTTGCAGCAGCTGTTTGGGTGGCTGGTCTCAGGCAAGCATGGATGGGCACCTGCTGGATGTGGAGGTCCTATGCTGGTGTGGATACACATGGTCTGCTGTTGTGAGGCCGGTTAGACGTACTGCCAAATTCTCTGGAACGCCTTTTGGAGACAGCTTATGGCAGCGAATTTAACATTCAATTCACGGGCAACAGCTCTGGTGGACAGTCCTGCAGTCAGCATGCCAACTGCACGCTTCCTCATAACTTGCGACATCTGTGGCATTGTGCTGTGTGATAAAACTGACAACTTACATGGGCAGAGCTCTGGAAAGCTGAACCTCTGCGCACAAAGTTCTTCATTCAATCTGTGCACAATGTTTTCCCAAGCCCGGCCGGAGCAGACACTCCAGAGGACAATCAGTGCCAGAGGAGGGGCTTCTTGAAGCACATCCTGAGCTGTTGCCCAAAGTCTCTAGGGGAGGGGCAGTATTGCTGGCGCCACGACCATGTTTTGAAATCTTTGGTGGATTCCATCTGCACAGCGATAAAATAGGAGGCAAACCGCCGGCCAAACTCATCAGGGGAGCTACTCTCCACCACTCCTGACTGGCAGCTCCATGTTGACCTGGGAAGGCAACTCAAGTTTTCGGCCAACATCGCTACCACTTCACTTCGCCCAGACATGGTGTTAACGTCGGAGTCAACTGGAGCTGACTGTCACCTGGTAGGCCCGGATTGCTGTTTAATCAGCATCTTCAAATGCCACGCCTGTGAGGTGGGATGGAGTATCTTGGCAAAGAAGAAATGCTCACTTACACAGATTTGGACAGATTTGTGAACAATATTTGAGAGGAATAGGTATTTTGTGTTTATAGTAAAAGTTTTAGATCTTTTGAGTTAAAATCCCCCCAAAAATGGGAGCAAAAACAAAAGTGTTGCATTTATATTTTTGTTTAGTGTATATCCTAAGTGTTAATTACTGTTTGCTTTGCTAGTAAATGTGCTAGAAATGTTCCAATTAGGGTTTTATATTCCGATACCAATCATCCATGAGTGAGATCGGACAATATTCCTACCAATACCAACCTCCTGCACTATCCACGTTAACCGCCAGACGGCAGTAGATTGTTGAATATCTTAAAATGTGTTTTGTGGCAATTTCAACTTTTTCAATGTTGCTATGTAAAATGGCGTGTTCCATCATTTTCAGCTGACTGCATTGCAAAATTATTATGAGGGCCATATGAATCCTTTCCCTTCTGTACTAAAAAATGCAGTTGATTTGCTGCAATGGAGATGATTATTATTAGCTTTGGAGAAGCGTCTCCACACTGTGTATGGAGACACATAATTAGCTGCTAGCCGCTTGTCAGCCGGGAGATAAAAAATGCCAATGGGGACCAGGATTAAAAAGGCATTCATCTTTTAATGGGTTATCACCCTGACTCCCTATTGACATGGGAACAGAGGGCTTCGCATTTTTGGCTACAGTATCCCACAATTCACTGAAGCCATACTGAAGGGCTAGCATCATAGTTCACGACAGCGCTACACGTAACATTTCCAAACTATTCAGCGGAAAATAACATTGCACCGGTTGTGATACGATGGAGAAATACTGTGAGTCATTAGATAAGAAGTCCCTTCATCGTTATAAGGATCAAACAGCCGTCGACAAGTCTGAGTGGAGCTGAGACCACGACATCTTCCCCGATGTCTCATACCTTGACTTTGAGCTACTTTAATTTTTCAAGAGAGACTATTTTACATCTTGAAAAACTTTGAAAAAGAGAAAGCTGTGACCGCTTTGTTTGTGGAAGGGTTTGTGACGTTTGTGTTTATCTCTATAAACCCAGGGGACATTGTGTTGTCAAGGCTGGAGTCATGCACTCAAAACGATCCCACCTAAGTTTGACACCCTGGATAATCACAGATAACCAATCCAATGTCATCTTAGCACACTGTGACTGTAAGACAGGATTGGGAGAATTATGTTCTCATGTCGTTTCAGTTGTTTTTATATGTGGAGGCTACAGTCCAGATGAGAGAAGTAAATACAATTTGTTTTACCAATACAACTACTGTCAAAGTTATTTGACCAAGCACATCAAGTGAATGCAAAAGGGTAGCTGTCATTTATTTTAGATTAATTTTTACTTACAAAATGTTCTTATTTACCTGAAATGAAATGATCCGAACAAACAGTCGTCATAGCATGCCACATCTCAGTTGATTGCAGCTATCCATGCTCACCTTCACACCGCTTCCGTTTGTCCAGAAATACCCTTCAAAATGCGATAAAGGCTAGTAATATATCTCCCACCTTGATTGTGTCAGCTGACAATCGCACACGTGGTCGGCATTATTAGTGTCACTACTTGATCAGCAACAATGAGTGTGATGCAAACGAAGCCTTCTAATATGTCCAACGGCAGTACATTGTGGGAAACTCAGAAAAATCAGAATCCCTCTGAAGAAGTCAACTTCTGAGCGACTACAGAATGCTCCAGAATGAAGGAAAACTGCTTTGAGACAACAACAGAGGCAGACTGTTCAACCTTGGCCGTCTTGTGTAAGTTCAGGTCAAATAATCAAGCAGCTTAATGCTGACAAAAAGAGGCTAAAAGGGAAGCGGCAATGTTCAAACTTGATCGAGGCAACTTTGCCTTTCATGAAATGAATCCAATCCAATCCACTTTATTTATATAGCACATTTAAGCAGCAAAAATGTTATCAAAGTGCTGCACACAAATATTAAAAACAAGATTCAAATACTATCCTTAGCTCCACCAATGACTGAATAAAAACTAAATAAATAAATATAAAACCAATATAAAAATAAATATGATTAAAAACATTAAAAAAAACATGCACCTGGGGATAGGTTGATTGGCAACACTAAATTGGCCCTAGTGTGTGAATGTGGGTGTGAATGTTGTCTGTCTATCTGTGTTGGCCCTGCGATGAGGTGGCTACTTGTCCAGGGTGTACCCCGCCTTCCGCCCGAATGCAGGTGAGATAGACTCCAGCACCCCCCGCGACCCCAAAAGGGACAAGCGGTAGAAAATGGATGGATGGATGGATGATTAAAAACGATTTTAAAAGAGTAAAACCAATTCAAACAAATATATATATATATATTTTTTTAAACACAGAGGACCACACAACTCACGTAGTGTTAAAAGCCAGAGAATAAAAGTGGGTCTTAAGATGAGACTTAAAACACTCCACTGTGGGAGCAGTTGGAACATGGAGGGGCAGAGTGTTTCAGAGCTTAGGGCCGACCTCAGAGAAGGCCATGTCTCCCCTGGTTTTAAGTCTCGTCTTGGGCACCACAAGCTGGAGCTGGCTCTCGGACCTCGGAGCGCGCGCAGGAGTGTAAATTTGGATGAGATCCGAGATATAATGGAGGTGCCAGTCCTTGCAAAGCTTTATAACCAAAACCAAACAGCAACATTTTTAAAATGAACAGGGAGCCAGTACAAAGTCTCAAGAATTGGGGTTATACGCTCGCGTGTCCTGGCCCCTGTAAAGTCGTGCTGCCGCGTTCTGGACAAACTGCAACCGGTAGAGAGCTGTTTGGCTAATGCCAGCATAAAGTGCATTGCAGTAGTCCAAATGAACACACTTCCTGTGTGGCTTTTAATTCCAACATTCTGCTGCGACTGCTTTTGAAAGGTGCCCTTTTCAAAACACCAGCCAAATATGTTATTTACCTTCTTTATTCTGCTGCTTGCAAACCTCAGCCGTGTGACCTTTTTCCATGAGAGCCAAAGTGGAATGAAGCAACAGGGCATTGAAGAAAAAGCAACACCCACGCAAAGGCCATTCAAAAAAAACCTTGTGACTTCAGAAGCACGCAAGCCCACTAAAAGGCTATCATGCATGTCATCATTACCATGCCTCAAAACAATACTACACATTAATATGTCCCTTTAGTCATCTAAATACTGCTCAAAGTGTGTTATTACATTCACTCCTGCTGGACGTTCACGTAATATCAGATTGCATGAAAACTATATCAGGTAAGAACGTGGAAAAGAACGTGGAAGTCAAATATGAACGTATACTATGCTTAATTGACACATTTTTCTGATGGTCAGGTTTAACGCTGGTCAGTTGGTGACAGTGACGTTCCACCACAAACACACAACCCGCTGCTTAAGACACATTATTATTAATAAGGTCATTTTTATAATTATTTTTATTTTGAATATGAACATTTCACACACAAACCATGTCTGTTGAGGGCCTACTTTATTGTCTATGCAGATAGCGGCTTGATATTCAACTACATCCTTGACGTGCTTACGATAAAACACCGTGTTATACAACCCCCCTTAGGCCGCGATCGTCCTGTGTAAAAGTAATTATGATTAATGACATAAAGAGTGTGTTATTAAAAAAAAGAATGATGTTTTTAAGGACATGATCTATCCTACCTGCGTTGTCATTCGGAGACGCGCATTAATATTCGACATGAGCAGCAAAATCCATTGAATGTCTTGTCACTTCTCCGGCGACACAAACATGTCGAAAATAACAAAACGTGAAAATACTAATGGAAATATAGTCCACAAATGTCTGCTCCGTGCTTGTTTTCAGTCGCGCTGCGTGTGCCTGCTGACAGTGCTGAAAGGTTTGGCTTATTGGCGGAGTCGTCTTCTTTGGAGGACTGGAGAGAGGACTATTTAACACTCCGCCCTCTGCCTGTGTGACAACACCCTTAAAGGAACACTCACTCCGCTTCCAAGCTTCTTTAAAAAAAACAAAAAAAAAACATCATTTTTTTTTTACTTTTCATCTTTTTAACATTCCATCATTCAAAACATCATTCTAAGGTGTGATGTGTGTTTTTAGTCATATGTTTCTAAGTCATGACGTTTGACATATGACACGACAGGATATGCAGGCAACAACACACCGTGACATGAACCAACAGTGACGTCATCGACTCGTCATCTCAATCCATATTTTTTTTATTATGGATTTTGAAGTTCAAGCCTTTGATTTGAAAATACATTTGTTGGAGTAAGTGTAGGTAAATTCACATTAAACATGTATTGGGCATTTCAACAGTTATTTACTGTATTAATAATAATAATAATCGTAACAATAATTAACATTTTTAATTTAATTGTATTCCTTAAGGAGTCTGTGCGCTACATGTAATAATAATAATAATAATAATTAAATAATTAAACCCCATTCTTGTAACATGTAACTCACTGACCTATTTTTAGGACAAACATAAGGAAAAATAATAACTCACTAATTTCAGACTGTTTTAGTATGAAAAGATATTTAAATTTTTTATCATAAAATGTAATATCCCTAATTATATTAATTTATATATACTATTCATACATGTCTGAAAGACTGAATAATGTGTATTATAATATTGTATTATGTCAATATGTGTGAGTGTGAAGTGACTGGGATGAGAATCAGCACCTCCAAGTCCGAATCCATGGTTCTCGCCCGGAAAAGGGTGGAGTGCCATCTCCGGGTTGCGGAGGAGACCCTGCCCCAAGTGGAGGTGTTCAAGTACCTCGGAGTCTTGTTCACGAGTGAGGGAAGAGTGGATCGTGAGATCGACAGGCGGATCGGTGCGGCGTCTTCAGTAATGCGGACGCTGTATCGATCCGTTGTGGTGAAGAAGGAGCTGAGCCGGAAGGCATAGCTCTCAATTTACCGGTCGATCTACGTTCCCATCCTCACCTATGGTCATGAGCTTTGGGTTATGACCGAAAGGACAAGATCACGGGTACAAGCGGCCGAAATGAGTTTCCTCCGCCGGGTGGCGGGGCTCTCCCTTAGAGATAGGGTGAGAAGCTCTGCCATCCGGGGGGAGCTCAAAGTAAAGCTGCTGCTCCTCCACATCGAGAGGAGCCAGATGAGGTGGTTCGGGCATCTGGTCAGGATGCCACCCGAACGCCTCCTTAGGGAGGTGTTTAGGGCACGTCCGACCGGTAGGAGGCCACGGGGAAGACCCAGGACACGTTGGGAAGACTATGTCTCCCGGCTGGCCTGGGAACGCCTTGGGATCCCCCGGGAGGAGTTGGACGAAGTGGCTGGGGAGAGGGAAGTCTGGGCTTCCCTGCTTAAGCTGCTGCCCCCACGACCCGACCTCGGATAAGCGGAAGAAGATGGATGGATGGATGGATGGATGAATATGTACTGTATGTTTCAAAATAGTATCAACATTCACGATTTGAATAAATTAATGTATTTTCGTATATTTATCTATTTTAGCCATTCTTTTTTTCATATATATGTGCATATGACATGTGAATAATGTACATTGTTTTAATATCATATTTATTTGTAATTTGGAAAATTATGTTCATATAAATACTACCATATGAAGAATATACATTACTATACTGTATCTATTTGAATCATTTGTATTTATTCATATACAGAACATAATAAAATATGGATAAAGCACATGTTAACATTGTGTTTATTTTGACAAATATTTAAAACAATGATTTTGATATACATATAAATATATGGTTAACAAATATTACAATATTGTAACTAATACAAACAATTTTTATTTATTCCTATACAGTGCTGGTGAATATATGAATATTATTGTACATTACAATATTGTATTTATATGGAAAAATAGTTTCAGAAATCTATCAATGTACCGGTACATATAAATATATGTTATTATAATATTGTATCTACTAGAATCATTCTTTTTAAACATTTTCATATACACGTAAACATGTGAATAATGTACATTATAATATTATCTGCCCTGTGATGAGGTGGTGACTTGTCTAGGGTGTACCAAGGTCCCTGTCTTCCGCCCGAATGCAGCTGAGTTAGGCTCCAGCACCCCCCCGTGACCCCGAAAGGGACAAGCGGTAGAAAATGGATGGATGGATGGATAATATTATCTTACATCTATTGTTTTACTTTTATATGTTATACTTTAAAAATACATTATTTAAATAGGAACATTGACCGTTTGTTGTAACTCTCAAAATAAATTTTAATAGTTTTTTTTTCTGGCAACACGAAGTGGCCAAAGTATTTCATTAAGTCAGGGGTCGGGAACCTTTTTGGCTGAGAGAGCCATGAAAGCCAAATATTTCAAAATGTATTTTCGTAAGAGCCATATAATATTTTTTAACACTGAATACAACTTAATGCGTGCATTTTTAAGTAAGACCAACATTTTTAGAGTATAATAAGTCTCTTTTTCTTTTTAATAACATTTTTATTCTAAAGCTAACCAATAATAAATAAAATACTTCTTACCATTAATTCGTCTTCTTGAACAGGTGCGATAGAAAACGGATGGATGGATGGATTAAAATGCATGAGAATGTTTTATAATTTGAACGTTATTTTTAACACTGTGATTACCAGCGGAATTATCCGCTACTTATCGTGTTAAGCAATGTCAGCTACGATTTATCTGAGAGCCAGATGCAGTCATCAAAAGAGCCACATCTGGCTCTAGAGCCATAGGTTCCCTACCCCTGCATTAAGTCAACGTAATGACGCGGTAATTTGAATGATGCGTACACGTTTGTTCCTGGACACATTCTAATCCACTTGGGCCTTGGACACTTTGTATGTTTAAGTAATATGCAACTAATATTATTTAATACTTGTTTATATTGACAAATGTGCTGTTTTGGATTGCAGTATTGTTGTTATTACCTTTGTTCAGCATTGTGTGCTATCGTGTGCTTCACTGTTGTGTAGCTGCGAGCGCCTGGTAGCCTATAACCTCCCATATTTACCTTTTGTAAATGACTTGAGTAAAATATACATGCTTTTTGGAGGACATTTAGATGTTAATTGGCATGACAACTGCTTGTATCAGACATTTTCCAACATGCAAGTCGACATACTGTAATCCAATACTTGCTTTTTTGCTGATATCGAACCGATATCAACATCAGGGATGGGAAACCCCTAATTGTAACTACATTAATTATTTTTTTGAGAAAAGAAATGTGAAGTACAGTTGTAATAACTTAGTATATTTAAAAGATAATGTTTATTATCAACACATGACAGTGCGTGAAAAAATGCGGCATGAAAGTAACGGCGAAAGGCGAACAAATGGGGTCAAGGTGCCTTTAAGGCGGCGAGGCGTGAAAGTGCGTGTAAAGTGTGAAGTCATTGGCAAAACAGCAGATGTGACCACAAAATCTTTTTCACCTCTGATTGTTTCAAAGTGATGATCATTATCACACAGCTATGCTCCTAAAATGCTGACGGAGTCATGTTAACATAGCCTAGAACTACATCACCTATTTATTTTTATATGTGTCGGTGTGTGTTTAATCAGAACAGTGCTTCATCAACAGCATTGCCATAAACACCACACATGTTGTGTTTTTTTTTCCCAGCAATTTGCATGATTGACAACAAAAGTGTGTTGCAAGTCCTGCCAACAAAGTGGCCTACATAACAAAATGTTGATGCTGCACTTTTTGTGTTGAGGACATTAATTTTTTTATCCTTATGAATAAAATCAGTCTCAAGTCAGATGAGCATGACTGCTTCAGCAATTTGGACGCTCCCTCACCTTGTAACCTTTAACCAAACTGACCTTTCATCTCTGAACCTTGACCCCAGCGCCACATGAAGGAGATACAATGTCCGCCCTGTCATTCCCTCCCCCGACGTGTTGAATGCTCTGAAGTCTTCTTCCGAGAAACGATGAGTTATTATGTTCATGATATTATTTATTTGACACAGCCGCTTGTGTAAAGATGTTAACGTGATGATGCAATGTTGTAAGAAAAAAAAAGAAAAATATATGTAAAAAAAAAACAGTTTGTAGTAAATGAATAATACATTTTATTTACAATAAAAACAAGTCTTTTTCAACTCTTATGAAACCTTTGTGAAGTAGTCCAATATACTGTATGCTGCCATATATTTTACAATGTTCAATTTAGAATGTTTTCTTTTCAACAATAAAAAAAATCCTTACTTAAAAAACAACAACAAAGAAATAAACTAAAATGTGGCATTGATAGAAACAAAAAAGGATGTACAATTGTATAAATAACTGTAATCCTAATAACATGTATTAAAATACAATGCTAATATGTGTTATTATTACATTATTATTATATATCAATATTATTAATAATATATTTGTGGTGTTTTTGTTTTATATTTGTATATGCATATCTATATAATAATGATACATAAATGAAAAATAATAAAATTTACCCTATACAGTAATAGAAGATAATTCAATATTATTTTGCATTATTAAATGATCACTCTTATAAAATAATAATAATAATCTTTAATAGGGTTATTTTTATAACTATTATTGTTATTATTATTATTATTATTATTATTTGTCATTATTTTCCTTATAATATATATTTTACTACTAAATATTTGATATTTTACTATCATACTATAAATGTAATGATACATTAATAGATTTAAATAATAATATGAATAACAGCAACAACAATAATAATAACAATAATAAATTAGCAACGATATTATAAAATATATGTGACTATGTTATTATTGCGATTATAATTGACTAATCAGTATTTTCACTATCATTATTATTAATATTATTATTATTCAATAAAGTACTATCTATTCTAGTTTAACTATAAATTTAATGATACATTGATCTAAATAATAACAATGATTGTTTATTTCAAATATGTTTCAAAAGTTATGTCATATGTTTACAGTTGAGTTACACAAAGCAACATATTTGAAATGGAATAGAAATAAGCAGAGTTGATTTATTAATAACTCTTCTACTTTTACTGATGGTTAAGTGACTTCCTCTGTTTAAAATACACCAGACTGTACTTTGATATTAAGGCGGGAGTTGACTCTGAGGTTTCTGGGTCAGATAATTATTAATATTGTTATGAATCTTTCCATCTGCATATTTTATTTTTCCCGGGTACTTTACTGAGGTAAATAAAACAGTGGAGGGTAAACGGTGTGCAACGGAACAAGGTTAAGATTGAAACGCTGGTTTTTCTCCAGTTAACCTTTGCACTTTTGTCCTTTAACCCCTCCTGAGTTTCACCCACAGTGACTCCTCAGAGGTCACGCCGGGCGAGAGAGTTTTGGGGAGGAGGAAGCAGGTGCGAGTTACACAGAGGAGGACCCTTTGCAAGTCACACCACACTGCAACCTTTGAACTGCAATCAGTGCTGGCACAGTTGTCACATTCCACGCCGACTGCAGCTTGGCAAACACACATCTGCAAAGACACACAACGCAACACACAGCACACCTGTACCACAACTTTATTGCTGCAAGGTCAAAGAAGCGCCGGCAATGTTATTGTGATGAGTGGATCATTCATTAACAAAATAACTGAAAAAAACAAACACTTGACCTCCGTGCAAAATAAAGACAAGAGTGATTAGGACTGGATTACGGCGGACATTTTAAACAGTCGTCTCCGGCATCTCAGTAAACATTCTGCTTTTGTCCTTCAGCGTGTCGGAGAGATTAAACTGCGCCTGATTGACGATTCTTGTACCACAACGTGGAGTCGCTCTCACTCTGCATAATTTCTCGTCTGCAGGGTCACCAGCATCATCTGTCACTCATTTCCCTGTTATAATACGACACTTTGCTCTATTAGTTTTTACTGCAATGTGTCTCTAGCCCATTAAAAACAGAGTCCGCTTTCGGACACCCCTGCTCACGTACTTAACCGGGAAGGCAAAGTGTTACCAAATGATGGCAGAGTGTCTTCTTAGCGCTATTGCCAATCATGACTAGTTTGTGGCATTGTTTTGCACGCTTCCACAGGTCACCTTTTACGATGGTTTTTAAAGGCCTACTGAAATTATTTTTTTTTATTTAAACGGGGATAGCAGATCCATTCTATGTGTCATACTTGATCATTTCGCGATATTGCCATATTTTTGCTGAAAGGATTTAGTAGAGAACATCGACGATAAAGTTCGCAACTTTTGGCCGCTGATAAAAAAAGCCTTGCCTGTACCGGAAGTAGCGTGACGTCGCAGGTAGAAGGGCTCCTCACATTTCCCCATTGTTTACACCAGCAGCGAGAACGATTCGGACCGAGAAAGCGACGATTACCCCATTAATTTGAGCGAGGATGAAAGATTCGTGGATGAGGAACGTGAGAGTGAAGGACTAGAGTGCAGTGCGGGACGTATCTTTTTTCACTCTGACCGTAACTTAGGTACAAGGGTTCATTGGATTCCACACTTTCTCCTTTTTCTATTGTGGATCACGGATTTGTATTTTAAACCACCTCGGATACTATATCCTCTTGAAAATGAGAGTCGAGAACGCGAAATGGACATTCACAGTGACTTTTATCTCCACGACAATACATCGGTGAAGCACTTTAGCTACGGAGGTAACGTGATAGCATCGTGCTTAAATGCAGATAGAAACAAAAGAAATAAGCCCCTGACGGGAAGGATAGACAGAAGATCAACAATACTACTATCAGGAGACACCAAACCAAACACTGGACCTGTAACTACACGGTTAATGCTGTGCCGCCTGTCGAAGCCTAGCAATGCTGTTGCTAACGACGCCATTGAAGCTAACTTAGCTACGGGACCTCGTCAGAGCTACGATAAAAACATTAGCGCTCCACCTACGCCAGCCCTCATCTGCTCATCAACACCCGTGCTCACCTGAGTTCCAGCGATCGACGGCGCAACGAAGGACTTCACCCGATCATCGCTGCGGTCGGCGGCTAGCGTCGGATAGCGCATCTGCTATCCAACTCAAGTCCTCCTGGTTGTGTTGCTGTAGCCGGCCGCTAATACACCGATCCCACCTACAGCTTTCTTCTTTGCAGTCTTCATTGTTCATTAAAAAAATTGCAAAAGATTCACCAACACAGATGTCCAGAATACTGTGGAATTTTGCGATGAAAACAGAGCTGTTCGTATTGGATACAATGGTGTACCAATACTTCCGGTTCAACCATTGACGTCACGCGCAAACGTCATCATATCGAAATGTTTTCAGCCGGAAGTTTGCCGGGAAATTTAAAATTGCACTTTATAAGTTAACCTGGCCGTATTGGCATGTGTTGCAATGTTAAGATTTCATCATTGATATATAAACCATCAGACTGCGTGGTCGGTAGTAGTGGGTTTCAGTAGGCCTTTAATGCTTGTGGAGGTGCACTGTATAATCCCACAGAAAAATACTTTCGAGACTGCAGCTGTGTTTGATTACCAAGCAAAAATGCATAATGCAAGAAACACTTCCTGTCTTGTCTGTGTTGTCCAGTTTGTTATATTTTGTTTCTTTCTAGTACAGTGGCCAACAGGGGCAAATGCACAGAAATGTCCAAAACACACACAATCCCCAAAACATACGCAATACATTGGGGACACGAAGTAGGATGAAACCGGAAGATAGCACGCTACTATGAAGTAGTGTTGTCCCGATACCAATATTTTGGTACCGATACCAAAATTATTTCGATACTTTTTGGTACTTTTCTAAAAATAGGCACCACAAAAAATTATTGGATTTATTTTAACAAAAAATCTTATTGTACATTGAACATATGTTTCTTATTGCAAGTTTGTCCTTAAATAAAATAGTGAACATACAAGACAACTTGTCTTTTATTAGTAGGTAAACAAACAAAGGCGCCTAATTTAGTCTGCTGACGTATGCAGTAACATATTGTGTCATTTTCCATTCTATTAGTTTGTCAAAATGATTAAGGACAAGTGGAAGACAATGAATTATTAATCTACATGTTCATTTACTGTTAATATCTGCTTACTTTCTCTCTTAACATGTTCTATCTACACTTCTGTTAAAATGTAATAATCACTTATTCTTCTGTTGTTTGATACTTTACATTAGTTTTGGATGATACCACGAATTTGGGTATCAATCCGATACCAAGTAGTTACAGGATCATACATTGGTCATATTCAAAGTACTCATGTGTCCAGGGACATATTTCCTGAGTTTATAAACATAATATACATTTAAAAAAAACGAAAGAAGATGTTGTGATTCCAAAAAATATCGACGTAATCATAGTAGTATCGACTAACTACGCTACTGTACTTGGTATCATTACAGTGAATGTTAGGTGTAGCTCCACCCATGGCGTTTGTTTACATTTTGATGCCGGTGAGCTATGGTGTGTAGTGAAACATGTTTAGCTATTCCTCGTCCTGCTGGGATGATACTTGTAAGAAACATACTTTATCTGTCGCCATGGAGGCGAGGATGAGTGATTTAGAAGTAGCTAAAACACTGCCGACTGGGGCTGGACTTTAGCCCCTAGCTAGCTAGCCATGTCTTAAAGCACCTCTTCCGGTGGGCGTTTCAGTGTTATAACTTCACCTTTATCGTTGGTTTTTAAGCCAAATTGCGTCCGTTCTCCCTTTTATGTCTACACACTGTGTCTGTTTGTAAATACTGCGCGATTGTGCGCTGCCGAACATGCTCGTCTGCTCGTAAACCAGCAATGACAAGGGGGGACGGGGGGTGGGGGTGGAGGGGGTGGTGTCAGACCGGTACTTTTTAGAGGCAGTATAGTACCAAATATGATTCATTACTATCGCAGTACTATACTAATACCGGTATACAGTACAACCCTACTAGGAAGTAAGCCTCATAGCTATGAATATGTAGATGCCACTGTCCATTGAAACGATGCGTCAACTCGGTCGCCATTTTGAGCACGGGAAAACTAGGTCTTGTTACTGCATTAGTCAATGATTAACATTTTTTTGCCAGTCATACACACACCAGTCTGATCGGTCGGACGAAACCCCTGCTCAAGATGGCGACCGTGCTGACAAGCCTGAAGGCGGCATCTCCATATTCACCACGAAGAGCCCTACCAGCGGCGCCACATTTGAGAGAGATATACAAATACATGAGCCGGGTGGGTAACATTTCTGTATTTATTAATCTTTAGTTAAACAAAATTATAGAGCTACCGATCTAATCAGTTGTGTTTTCCCCGTGTTGCATGTGATTTAGATGAAGCAGTCATTACTGCCTCTCGGTAATGTTGGAATTTTTCACGCCAACAAAGCAAGCATGCTTGATAGAAAGTGCTCAAAAGTAAGTCTCCACTTACTTTTGAGCACAACTCAAAAGTGTGCTCAAAAGTACACTTTTGAGCACACTTAGTGTGCTAATTGCACACTGCTAATAGCGTGCAATCACCATTATTGGTAAATGCTAATTTACATTGGATATGCCATACTGTATACATGATGATGATTAGCATTTGCGATTATTAGTGGGGATTTTAACACCTACACATTTGTTAATGAAAACTACAGCTAGGGTACATGTTACAATCAAACAGCTGGTGTGTAATAAGAACAATACTTACAGTATAAACATTTCGTAGAACTCAACAAAAGACAAAACTAGACTGTGAATGCATACTTGCAAATTATACTCAGAAGTGTAAGGAAACGACTCTAAAGCACAGCTATTATTATTAGCTCACTATTACATTTGAACTACAAAGGATTTATCTGTATGAATATGCACCGGAAATTGGTCAAGTTGAGTATCCACATATTTAGGTACCAATGCCAACAATCCATACAATGTACGCAGACCACGCAGAAAAAACGGCCGCAAAATTGCCTCCAAATCAACATTATTATATACATACTACTTTGATGACATAAAAACATGTTTTATTGTATATATGAGTATATTTACAACCATATTTAGAATTATTATTTTGTCAAAGGTGCATAGACATGCACCTGGGGATAGGTTGATTGATAGATTGATTGGTTGATCCATCCATTTTCTACCGCTTGTCCCTTTCGTGGTAGCAGGGGGTGCTGGAGCCTATCCCAGCTGCATGTGGGCGGAAGGCGGGGTACACACTGGACAAGTCGCCACCTCATCGCAGGGCCAACACAGATAGACAGACAACATTCACACTCACATTCACACACTAGGGACCATTTAGTGTTGCTGATCAACCTATTCCCAGGTGCATGTTTTTGGAGGTGGGAGGAAGCCGGAGTAGCCAGAGGGAACCCACGCAGTCACGGGGAAAACATGCAAACTCCACACAGAAAGACCCCTAACCCTGGGATCGAACCCAGAACCTTCGGATTGTGAGGCACATGCCCTATCCCTGTTTCACCTTCCTACCATACTGTCCTCTAATGTCTTGGAATTGCAACTGCATGCAAAGTCGAGTATATAATACTCGCACTCGAGACTCCGTGTCACGACGCGGACTCGAACCCGTGTTGCTCCTGCAACTGAGTGTCAAGATTCCTCCTTTGGTTGCTTGCCCGGACACACCCATGCTCGCAGCACGCCTACACAGCGACAAGGCTGCAGACAATCACGCATCAGCGTACCTGCACCTGACGAAAGGGAGCGGCATAAAAGAGCAGCGAAGCCAGGAGACCTTTGCCAGAACGTAGCCAATCTCCCCTGAGTAAGCATCACGTCTGGCACCCCTCCCTGGTTCCTTGCTCGCCTTCTTGTGCTCTCCCTCGATCCCGATTTGATGTCTTTTGTGTTTTCCACAGTGTTTTCTGTGATCGTGTCTTGCCTCACGACCTCCTCCCGGATCTTTGCTTGCCTTCCCCGATCCTCGACCACTGCTTGGACCCGGACATCGCTGCCTCTCTCCAGCCCCCGACTGCTTGCCTCCCGGCTGACAACCTCTTGCCTTCCCCCTTGGATTCGACGAAAGATACAGCCAACACGCACCGACAACACCCTCTGGGAAATTCCACATTGTTAATTCCACACATCGTCCGCATTCATTCACGAGCAGTGTTGGGACTAACGCGTTACTAAGTAACGCGTTACTGTAACGCCGTTAGTTTCGGCGGTAACTAGTAATCTAACGCGTTATTTTTTATATGCAGTAACTCAGTTACCGTTACTGCATGATGCGTTACTGCGTTATTTTACGTTATTTTTATGTAGTATCGGCTAGAAACAGAAGATCTGAGTGTGTTTTATTGGAGCGCTCCGGTGGAAAATAAGAGGCGTGCTTTCTGTGGGTGGGGGAAAGCACGCCTCCCCGCAGGGGACACGTTCCTCCAGAACCGTACTTCGGGGCTAACAACCTTCACTTTACCCGGAAGAGGGTCTTTACAGCTGAGGGTGAATGACGAGACCGGCGGTTTGTTGCAACTTTGTGACTTTATTGGACGCAGCCATCCACCAAGCTAGAACACCTGCACACACTCACTGTCGCCGCTCCCTCACCTCTCTCGCCCACTCACTCACTGACGTCACTCACCTCACATGTTGTCATATCTTAAAGGGCCACACACACACATACGCTACTCTCATAACAACTAACAAGACATCATGGTGAAGCCAGAAGTCGAGTTTTTTAACATGGAGACATTCTCAATACTTTTCTTTTGTCGAGCACAAAGAAAATAAAATTTGAGTTAAATGTAAGTTGTGTCTTGGATCAAAGATCCTATCTACTTAGAGTTAAAGTTAAAATGCCATTATGTTGCAGCTATTTAAAATAGTTTTGTCAATTTTTTCTGGCCTGAAATAAATTGGCCCTTTGAAACATATCTTTGTGTTTGTGTGTTGTATGTAGACCACATTGTTTGTGTGTTGTATGTAGACCACATTGTTTGTGTGTTGTATGTAGACCACATTGCTTTCTGAGTTCAGTGATGCAAATGCATGTCAAGTTGATCAACAGATGGTATTATTCTCCAGTGCAATAACAGTACTAAAATGAAGGCTAAAAGGGCATTAATGGGAGCCTTAAAAAAAAGGGGAAAAAAAGAAGTAACTAAATACTTACTTTTCACAGTAACGCATTACTTTTTGGTGTTAGTAACTGAGTTACTTTTGAAATAAAGTAACTAGTAATTGTAACTAGTTACTGGTTTTCAGTAACTAACCCAACACTGTTCACGAGTGGCCGTGACTTGGTACCGTATTGGTTCAAATGTGAAAAGTGTCCTTCCCTAGTCATTATAATTATTATAAATTCATGCTGACAGAAATATTTTCATGTCTTTATATCTCATTCGGAAGCCGCCTGTTTTGGAACAAACAAATCAGGAGGAATTGAGTATTTTGTGTGAAAGCATGTGAAAGCGGGTCATTGCATAAGCAGGCTTGTCAGTCGGCGTTTGAGAAAGTGGGCATGTGTGCATAGAGAAACAGACTAGAACTGCACTGGCCCTGCATCTTGTTGACCCAGTTGGTGCTCTTTGACTAATCCCTTGTGATTCCACGGGTGGTCAGGGAAGAGCTCTCCTCCGGTTTACTGCACATTTAAATATCAGATGGCAAAGGCGGAGCTTCGGAATGTCGACTCATCATAAAATTGTTTTCATCCACTTGGCACACAAAACAGTGTGAAACTAGACACTCTTCTAAAGAGCAACACGTTGCTTGTGTCGATGTGTGCATCCATCAGGTGTCACATGTACTGAAGTTTTCAAGTATTGGCTTGCATGCAAAAATGTCTGATACAAGCAGTCCTGCCACACTTTTATTTGTCATTACAAAAGAGAAACATAGTAGGCTTGGTAGGAGCTATCAGTTACACAACAGCTGAGTAAACAATAACACACAAGCTAGACATACGTAGTAAGTTCCTTCACTGAACAATATTGCAGTCTAAAACAGCACATTTGTCAACATAAACAAGTATCAGATAAGACAGAAGCATAACTACTATTTTTCCCAATGAAATGTGTTTTGTGTTCATATTTTTAGTTGTCTGGAATGGATTCATTTGGATTTAAATGACAAAACCCAAAACCAGTGAAGTTGGCACGTTGTGTAAATGGTAAATAAAAAGAGCATACAATGATTTGCAAGTCCTTTTCAACCTATATTCAGTTGAATAGACTGCAAAGACAAGATACTTAACGTTCGAATTGAGAAACGTTGTTATTTTTTGCAAATATTAGCTCATTTGGATTTTGATGCCTGTAACATGTTTAAAAAAAGCTGGCACAAGTGGCAAAAAAGACTGAGAAAGTTGAGGAATGCTCATCAAACACTTATTTGGAACATCCCACAGGTGAACTGGCTATTTGGACACTGGTGGGTGCCATGATTGGGTACAGAAGCAGCTTCTATGAAATGCTCAGTCATTCACAAACAAGGATGGGGCTTGGGTCACCACTTTGTGAACAAATGTGTCAGCAAATTCACATTCAAAGAACAACATTTCTCAACAAGCTATTGCAAGGAATTTAGGGATTTCACCATATAAGGTCTGTAATATCATCAAAAGGTTCAGAGAATCTGGAGAAATCACTGCATGTAACATTGAATGCCTGTGACCTTGGATCCCTCAGGTGGTACTGCATTAAAAACCGACATCAGTATGTAAAGGATATCACAACATGGGCTCAGGAACACTTCAGAAAACCACTGTCAGTAACTACAGTTTGTCGCTACATCTGTAAGTGCAAGTTAAAACTACTATGCAAAGCCAAAGCCATTTATCAACAACACCCAGAAACGCTTCCGGCTTCGCTGGGCCCGAGCTCATCTAAGATGGACTGATGCAAAGTGGAAAAGTGTTCTATGGTCTGACGAGTCCACATTTCAAATTGTTTTTGGAAACTGTGGACGTCGTGTCTTCCGGACCAAAGAGGAAAGAAACCATCCGGACTGTTATAAATGCAAAGTTCAAAAGCCAGCATCTGTGATGGTATGGGGGTGTATTAGTGCCCAGGGCATGGGTAACTTACACATCTGTGAAGGCACCAATAATGCTGAAAGGTACATACAGGTTTTGGAGCAACATATGTTGCCATCCAAGCAAGGTTATCATGGACGCCCCTGCTTATTTCAGCAAGACAATGCCAAGCCACATTCTGCACGTGTTACAACAGCGTGGCTTCGTAGTAAAAGAGTGCGGGTACTAGACTGGCCTGCCTGTAGTCCAGACCTGTCTCCCATTGAAAATGTGTGGCGCATTATGAAGCCTAAAATACCACAACGGAGACCCCGGACTGTTGAACAACTTAAGTTGTACATTAAGCAAGAATGGGAAATAATTCCACCTGAAAAGCTCCAAAAGTTGGTCTCCTCAGTTCCCAAACGTTTACTGAGTGTTGTTAAAAGGAAAGGCCATGTAACATAGTGGTAAAAATGCCCCTGTGCCAACTTTTTTGCAATGTGTTGCTGCCATTAAAGGCCTACTGAAATGAATTTTTTTTATTTAAACGGGAATAGCAGATCCATTCTATGTGTCATACTTGATCATTTTGCGATATTGCCATATTTTTGCTGAAAGGATTTAGTATAGAACAATGTCGATAAAGTTCGCAACTTTTGGTCTCTGATAAAAAAAAACCTTGCCCCTACCGGAAGTAGCGTGTTGTTGTCAGTTGTTCACTCCCTCATATTTTCCTATTGTTTTCAACGCAGCTAGAGCTATTCGGACCATTACCCCATTAATTTGAGCGAGGATGAAAGATTCGTGGACGAGGAACGTTAGAGTGACGGACTAGAATGCAGTGAAATACATATTTTTTTTCGCTCTGACCGTAACTTAGGTACAAGCTGGCTCATTGGATTCCACACTCTCTCCTTTTTCTATTGTGGATCACGGATTTGTATTTTAAACCACCTCGGACACTATATCCTCTTGAAAATGAGAGTCGAGAACGCGAAATGGACATTCAGTGCCTTTTATCTCCACGACAATACATCGGCGAAACGCTTTAGCTACGAGCTAACGTGATAGCATCGTGCTTTAACTGCATATAGAAAGAAAAAAAATAAACCCCTGACTGGAAGGATAGATAGAAAATCAACAATACTATTAAACCATGGACATGTAAATACACGGTTAATGCTTTCCAGCCTGGCGAAGGTTAACAATGCTGTGCTAACGACGCCATTGAAGCCTACTTAGCAACCGGACCGCACAGAGCTATGTTAAAAACATTAGCTCTCCACCTACGCCAGCCAGCCTTCATCTGCTCATCAACACCCGTGCTCACCTGCGTTCCAGCGATCGGCGGAAGGACGAAGGACTTCACCCGATGCGTTTGGCGGCCCGGAGACGTAGGAAGTCAAGGTGAGGTCGCCGGCTAGCGCGTCTGCTCTCCAACAAAGTCCTCCTGGTTGTGTTGCTGTAGTCCGCTGCTAATACACCGATCCCACCTACAACTGTCTTCTTTGCAGCCTTCATTGTTCATTAAACAAATTGCAAAAGATGTCCAGAATACTGTGGAATTATGAAATGAAAACAAAGCTTTTTGTATAGGATTCTACGGGGTGCCATAACTTCCGTTCAACTGACTACGTCACGTGCATACATCATCATACCGCGACGTTTCAGCCGGATATTTCCCGGGAAATTTTAAATGTCACTTTATAAGTTAACCCAGCCGTATTGGCATGTGTTGCAATGTTAAGATTTCATCATTGATATATAAACTATCAGACTGCGTGGTCGGTAGTAGCGGGTTTCAGTAGGCCTTTAAATCTTATGTTAATGATTTTTAAAAAAAAATAAATACGTTTCTCAGTTCGAACATTAAACATCTTGTCTTTGCAGTTTATTCAATTGAATATAAGTTGATAAATATTTGCAAATCACTGTATTCTGTTTTTATTTACGAGTTACACAATGTGCCAACTTCACTGGTTTTGGGTTTTGTATTTCATACATCTAATAGTGTGCGGTATAGAAAATTAACTGTACAAAAAGAATTATATAAATATGTTTGATGAATATGTTTGACCTAGGGGCGGTATAGCTCGGTTGGTAGAGCGGCTGTACCAGCAACTTGAGGGTTGCAGGTTCGATCCCCGCTTCCGCCATCCTACTCACTGCCGTTGTGTCCTTGGGCAAGACGCTTTACCCACCTGCTCCCAGTGCCACCCACACTGGTTTAAATGTAACTTAGATATTGGGTTTCACTATGTAAAGCGCTTTGAGTCACTTGAGAAAAAGCGCTATATAAATGTAATTCACTTCACTTCACTTCACCTCCTCTCTGAGCTGCCACCTTACCGTGGTAGAGGAGTTTGCGTGTCCCAATGATCCTAGGAGCTATGTTGTCCGGGGGCTTTATGCCCCCTGGTAGGGTCTCCCAAGACAAACTGGTCCTAGGTGAGGGATCAGACAAAGAGCAGCTCGAAGACCTCAATGAAAAATAAAACCTATGGACCCAGATTTCCCTCGCCCGGACGCGGGTCACCGGGGCCCCCCTCTGGAGCCAGGCCCGGAGGTGGGGCATGATGGCGAGCGCCTGGTGGCCGGGCCTGTCCCCATGGGGGCCGGCCGGGCACAGCCCGAAGAGGCAACGTGGGTTCCCCCTCCAATGGGCTCACCACCCATAGCAGGGGTCATAGAGGTGCGATGTGAGCTGGGTGGCAGCCGAAGGCAGGGCACTTGGCGGTCCGATCCTCGGCTACAGAAGCTAGCTCTTGGGACGTGGAACGTCACCTCGCTGGGGGGGAAGGAGCCTGAGCTAGTGCGCGAGGTGGACAAGTTCCGACTACACATAGTCGGACTCACTTCGACGCACAGCAAGGGCTCTGGAACCAGTTCTCTCGAGAGGGGCTGGACTCTCTTCTACTCTGGCGTTGCCGGCAGTGAGAGGCGACGGGCTGGGGTGGCAATTCTTGTTGCCCCCCGGCTCAGAGCCTGCATGTTGGAGTTCAACCCGGTGGACGAGAGGGTAGCTTCCCTCCGCCTTCGGGTGGGGGAACGAGTCCTGACTGTGGTTTGCGCTTACGCGCCAAACCGCAGCTCAGAGTACCCACCCTTTTTGGATTCACTCGAGGGAGTACTTGAGAGTGCTCCCCCGGGTGATTCCCTCGTTCTACTGGGGGACTTCAATGCTCATGTTGGCAGAGACAGTGAAACCTGGAGAGGCGTGATTGGGAAGAATGGCTGCCCGGATCTGAACCCGAGCGGTGTTTTGTTATTGGACTTTTGTGCCCGTCACAGATTGTCCATAACAAACACCGTGTTCAAACATAAGGGTGTCCATATGTGCACTTGGCACCAGGACACCCTAGGCCGCAGTTCCATGATCAACTTTGTAGTTGTGTCGTCGGATTTGCGGCCTCATGTTTTGGACACTCGGGTGAAGAGAGGGGCGGAGCTTTCTACCGATCACCACCTTGTGGTGAGTTGGCTGCGATGGTGGGGGAGGATGCCGGACAGACCTGGCAGGCCCAAACGCATTGTGAGGGTTTGCTGGGAACGTCTGGCAGAGTCTCCTGTCAGAGAGAGTTTCAATTCCCACCTCCGGAAGAACTTTGAACATGTCACGAGGGAGGTGCTGGACATTGAGTCCGAATGGACCATGTTCCGCACCTCTATTGTCGAGGCGGCTGATTGGAGCTGTGGCCGCAAGGTAGTTGGTGCCTGTCGTGGCGGTAATCCTAGAACCCGTTGGTGGACACCGGCGGTGAGGGATGCCGTCAAGCTGAAGAAGGAGTCCTATCGGGTTCTTTTGGCTCATAGGACTCCTGAGGCAGCGGACAGGTACCGACAGGCCAAACGGTGTGCGGCTTCGGCGGTCACGGAGGCAAAAACTCGGACATGGGAGGAGTTCGGGGAAGCCATGGAAAACGACTTCCGGACGGCTTCGAAGCGATTCTGGACCACCATCCGCCGCCTCAGGAAGGGGAAGCAGTGCACTATCAACACCGTGTATGGTGAGGATGGTGTTCTGTTGACCTCGACTGCGGATGTTGTGGATCGGTGGAGGGAATACTTCGAAGACCTCCTCAATCCCACCAACACGTCTTCCTATGAGGAAGTAGTGCCCGGGGAATCTGTGGTGGGCTCTCCTATTTCTGGGGCTGAGGTTGCTGAGGTAGTTAAAAAGCTCCTCGGTGGCAGGGCCCCGGGGGTGGATGAGATCTGCCCAGAGTTCCTTAAGGCTCTGGATGCTGTGGGGCTGTCTTGGTTGACAAGACTCTGCAGCATCGCGTGGACATCGGGGGCGGTACCTCTGGATTGGCAGACCTGGGTGGTGGTTCCTCTCTTTAAGAAGGGGAACCGGAGGGTGTGTTCTAACTATCGTGGGATCACACTCCTCAGCCTTCCCGGTAAGGTCTATTCAGGTGTGCTGGAGAGGAGGCTACGCCGGATAGTCGAACCTCGGATTCAGGAGGAACAGTGTGGTTTTCGTCCTGGTCGTGGAACTGTGGACCAGCTCTATACTCTCGGCAGGGTCCTTGAGGGTGCATGGGAGTTTGCCCAACCAGTCTACATGTGTTTTGTGGACTTGGAGAAGGCATTCGACCGTGTCCCTCGGGAAGTCCTGTGGGGAGTGCTCAGAGAGTATGGGGTATCGGACTGTCTGATTGTGGCGGTCCGCTCCCTGTATGATCAGTGCCAGAGTTTGGTCCGCATTGCCGGCAGTAAGTCGGGCACGTTTCCAGTGAGAGTTGGACTCCGCCAAGGCTGCCCTTTGTCACCGATTCTGTTCATAACTTTTATGGACAGAATTTCTAGGCGCAGTCAAGGCGTTGAGGGGATCTGGTTTGGTGGCTGCAGGATTAGGTCTCTGCTTTTTGCAGATGATGTGGTCCTGATGGCTTCATCTGGCCAGGATGTTCAGCTCTCGCTGGATCGGTTCGCAGCTGAGTGTGAAGCGACTGGGATGAGAATCAGCACCTCCAAGTCCGAATCCATGGTTCTCGCCCGGAAAAGGGTAGAGTGCCATCTCTGGGTTGCGGAGGAGACCCTGCCCCAAGTGGAGGAGTTCAAGTACCTCGGAGTCTTGTTCACGAGTGAGGGAAGAGTGGATCGTGAGATCGACAGGCGGGTCGGTGCGGCGTCTTCAGTAATGCGGACGCTGTATCGATCCGTTGTGGTGAAGAAGGAGCTGAGCCGGAAGGCAAAGCTCTCAATTTCGTTCCCATCCTCACCTATGGTCATGAGCTTTGGGTTATGACCGAAAGGACAAGATCACGGGTAGAAGCGGCCGAATTGAGTTTCCTCTGCCGGGTGGCGGGGCTCTCCCTTAGAGATAGGGTGAGAAGCTCTGCCATCCGGGGGGAGCTCAAAGTAAAGCCGCTGCTCCTCCACATCGAGAGGAGCCAGATGAGGTGGTTCGGGCATCTGGTCAGGATGCCACCCGAACGCCTCCCTAGGGAGGTGTTTAGGGCACGTCCGACCGGTAGGAGGCCACGGGGAAGACCCAGGACACGTTGGGAAGACTATGTCTCCCGGCTGGCCTGGGAACGCCTCGGGATCCCCCGGGAGGAGTTGGACGAAGTGGCTGGGGAGAGGGAAGTCTGGGCTTCCCTGCTTAAGCTGCTGCCCCCGCGACCCGACCTCGGATAAGCGGAAGAAGATGGATGGATGGATGGATGGAATATGTTTGATGATAGAGCTTTTAATACTATCGCCATATCGTGATAATGCATGTTGATGACCCATTCTAGCAGTGCACTGCATATTCGACAACGAGAAGTGAACGAAGGCATCCTCAACGCAATGTAGCTTCCCCACTGCCGGCTAATGTGCCTCCACAGTGCAACTTCTAAATCACTAATCTTCGTCTCCATGGTAGCAAATAAACTATGCTTTTACTGGAGGATTTGAGGACAATTAGAGCTAAACATGCTGCACTACACACCGTAAGAAGATACAAAAAAGCATAGCTAACCGCCAAGCTGGAGCTCTTGAATTTAAACGGAGGTAAGCGGATCAATACTAATATCGACAATAACGACATCAAGTATAATATCTGTATAAGGTCAATACTACACTGAATAGATGGATTTTTAAAAAAACGGTAAACAGTTTGTTGTTGTTGTTTACAAACTCAAATAAGATCCAATAAAAGTTTTTGTTTTTGTGTAATTATTTTTCAACTATTGACATTATTTATCAATATTATGTGTTCCTGTAATAAAAGGGAATAAGGAAACCATTAATAAATCAGTTCAGATTATCAATTTATATTGTCTGATTACATTTGTGATTAACAATTAAATCATTTAATTAACGTGAAAATTTCATTAGTATGACCAATACTGTGTTATGCATCGACAGGGGGGAAGGAGACGGCACAACAACAGGTGGTATAGCTCAACAGGTTTTATTTGAGCTTTTGATGTATACGTGGGGTGTGTATGCTACTATGTGTGTGTGTGTGTAATACTATGTGTGGAAATTTACACAATGTGAATTTACCAAGGGTTTGTTGAAGGTGTGTGTTGGTGGTGTCAGCATCCAAGTCTAGAGGGGGAAGATCCAACAGGGGTTCGTGATCCGAGCAAGGTCCGTTTGGCAGGAGAGAGGCGTCAGTGGTCCAAATCCGAGCGTGGGGTCAAAAATCAGGGAAGGCAATCAGAGTCTGGGGGAAACTTCACAGTGGAAGCGCAAAGGCAATGACAGGGACACGGAGGTGAACACAGGGCGACGTTCTGGCGACGAGAAGTCAGCGGCGAGTCTCTTTATCCTGCTGCCTCTCATTAGTCCCAGGTGTGTCGATAGAAGATTGTCTCCGGCTGTGTCGGCGCGTGGGCGCGGTCTGCGCAACGACCGCGGGGGCGTATCCTGCTTGGCTCGCAGCGGAGTCACGAGGTGCTGCCGCAGCGGAGGAAGAGGCAGACAGCGCGTTTGCTGTAACAGTGCCCCCCCTCTTATGCGAGGCTCCCGACGAGCGCCGGAGAGCTCCCGGGTTGGCCCGGTAGAAGTCCTCCAGCAGGGAGGGGTCAGCAAGGTAGGAGGCAGGAACCCAGGACCTGTCCTCTGGTCCATATCCCTCCCAATCAACTAAATATACCAGGCCCCTACCTTGCCGACGGACACCGAGGATCTCTTTGACGGACCAGACCGGGTCACCGTTATCCAGAATCCTAGGTGGAGGTGGGGTGGGTTCTGGGGAGGACAGGGGAGAACTTAAAACAGGCTTAATCTGGGAGACATGAACTACCGGATGTCGCTTCACTGAGGGGGGAAGAGAAAGTCTAACAGCTGCCGGATTAACTATGGCCTCCACCGAAAAAGGTCCTACAAAACGGGGTGCAAGTTTGCGGGATGGTACTTGTAGATGGAGGTCTTTGGCCTGTAGAAACACCTGTTGTCCCGGAAGGTATGAGGGCGCCGGAATGCGTCGCCGATTGGCGCTGCGACACATCCTCTCGGGAGTCTTTAGAAGGGCAGCACGGGCAGTCTTCCAGATTTGACGGCATCTCTTAATGTGTTTGCGAGTAGATGCTACTGCCGTTTCGATCTCCTGTTGTGGAAACAAAGGGGGATGATACCAGAGGGAACACTCAAAAGGCGACAAACCCGTATGCGAACTCTTCATGGAGTTGTAGGCAAATTCGACCCAGGGCAGATACTTGCTCCAAGAAGAGGGTTGGCGGGCGGAAACACAACGCAACATGGTTTCCAAACTCTGGTTCGCTCTCTCCGCTTGACCATTGCTCTGAGGGTGGTAGCCAGAAGTGAGACTGACCGTAGCCCCAATCCCTTTGCAAAAGGCCTGCCAAACTCGGGAAGTGAACTGGGGCCCCCGATCCGAGACAATGTCCATCGGGATCCCATGCTGCTTAACAACATGGACTGTGAGGAGGTCAGCTGTCTCGGAAGCAGAGGGAAGTTTGGGTAATAGAACAAAGTGTGCAGCTTTAGAAAAACGATCGATAATAGTGAGGATGGTGGTGTTACCTTGGGATAGGGGAAAACCAGTGATGAAGTCCAAGGATATGTGTGACCATGGGCGACTGGGAATAGGAAGAGGGCAAAGCAGTCCCGCCGGCGGTCTGTGGGAGGATTTATTACGAGCACAGGTACTGCAAGCGGCGATGAACTCACGAGTATCGATAGCCATGGATGGCCACCAGAACCGCCTGCGGACGAACGAGAGGGTTCGCTGGAATCCGGGATGACAGGTGAAGACGCTGGAATTCCCCCAGTTCAAGACTCGAGGGCGAAGCTCTCGAGGAACAAAAAGTTTATTGGGAGGCCTTCCTTCTGGTCCGGGTTTATTCTGTAGAGCGTCCTGAACCAGTCTTTCCACCTCCCAGGTAACCATACCGATTACTCTGGAGGTAGGGAGGATAGTTTCCACAGGTGTGGTGCAGGTGGGCTCCTCGGAAAACTGTCGGGACAAGGCATCAGCTTTAGTGTTGCGAGAGCCTGGCCTGAAAGAAAGAACATAGTCAAATTGACTAAAAAATGGAGACCATCGGGCCTGTACGGTCGTTGAGTCTCCTGGCGGACCGGACATGCAGAAGGTTGCGGTGGTCCGTAAGTACCTGAAACTGGTGTTTGGCCCCCTCGAGCCAATGTCTCCACTCTGTCAGGGCATCGTGGACTGCCAGCAACTCTCGATTACCTGCATCATAATTTCGTTCGGCGGGGAATAAACGCCTGGAGAAAAACGCACATGGGTGGATATTATTGTCCTGTTTGGAGCGTTGGGATAGTACTGCTCCAATCCCAGAGGCGGATGCACCCACCTCCACAATAAAAGGACAATCAGGATCCGGGTGAACGAGGATAGGAGCTGAGATGAAGCTCCTCTTGAGGCACCAGAATGCCATCCCGGCTTCTTGGTTCCATTGAAACGGCATCTTGGTTGAAGTGAGGGTATGAAGAGGTGCGGCCAGCTTGCTGAAGTCCTTAATAAAGCGTCTGTAGAAACCCGCAAATCCCAGGAAACGTCGAAGCTCCGTCCGAGTAGTGGGTTGGGGCCACTCCACCACCGCCTTCATTCTTGGGGTCAGCCTTGATATGACCCTTCTCAATCACAAAACCCAGAAAATCAACGGAAGAGGTGTGGAACTCAAATTTTTCCGCCTTGATGAAGAGACGATTCTCAAGTAGGCGCTGCAGGACAAGACGGACGTGATGCTGGTGTTCCTGCTGACTCTTAGAAAAAATGAGAATATCATCAAGGTAGACAACAACAAAACGGTCCATCATGTCCCTGAGGGTGTCGTTGACGAGGGCCTGGAAAACGGCGGGGGGATTAGTCAGACCAAAAGGCATGACCCGGTATTCAAAGTGGCCTAAATGCGTATTAAACGCCGTTTTCCATTCATCTCCCTCCCTGATGCGTACCAAATGGTAAGCATTTCGTAAGTCCAATTTAGTAAAAATGGTGGCGGGGGCGAGAGGCTCGAAGGAAGAGTTCAGGAGGGGTAGAGGATATTTATTTTTAATGGTGATACAGTTAAGTTGCCGGTAGTCTATGCAGGGTCTGAGGGAGCCATCCTTCTTTCTGACGAAAAAAAAAACAGCTGCCACAGGTGATTTGGACGGTGTGATGATACCGGAGGCGAAAGACTCAGAAATGTAGTCCCTCATGGCCTGCTTCTCCGGGAGGGACAAGTTGTACAGATGACTGGAAGGCAGGATTGCGTTGGGGATGAGATCGATAGCGCAGTCGTATGGTCTGTGGGGCGGTAGAGACAGAGCTTGCTCCTTGCTAAAAACTGTGGCTAGGTCATGGTAGAACCTAGGGACTCGGGAGAGGTCCACTGGGGGTGAGATGGGTCTATGATTACTAGGAGGGATCACTGCGGATCTGAGACAGTGTGCGTGACAGTGGTTGCTCCAGGCCAGGATCTTTCCAGTTGACCAAGAAATATGGGGGTCGTGTTGACTCAACCAAGAGCGGCCGAGAACGAGAGGGGCCAATGGGGCGTCCAGTACCCAGAGATGGATGGTCTCCGTGTGGTTGCCCGAAAGAGTTAATGAAAGGGCCCCTGTGCGATGCTTGATAGGACCCAAAGGATGTCCATCGAGAGCCTGGGCGGTGATGAAAGTCTCGAGTGGAACTAGGGGAATTCCTACTTGTCGGGCGTACTCCAGATCGATGAAACTTTCATCAGCTCCGGAGTCCAAATAAGCCCCCACCGATATTGTATTAGCCTCCCATGTTAATGTTGCGGGGGAAAAAATTCCAGGGCTACCTCCTTTATGTGTAGAGGGGAGGGTGGTATGGCTCACCAGGAGCCCCTTGACTGGTGAGCCTGATCTTTTGGCCGTGAAGGGCAATTGCGAATTATGTGGTCAGCCCAACCGCAGTAGAGACACAGACGACATTGAAACCTGCGCTCCCGCTCCTCAAAAGTAAGACGAGATCTACCTATCTGCATAGGCTCGGAGGGTGTGACCGAATATGAAGTAGCGGTACCTGTCTGTCTCATGGGATGTTGGCTGGGAGGTCGAGAGGATGTTGTCGACACGGAACCAGTAGAGGCATACTCCCTCCCCGCCTCTCTTTCCGCCAGTCTTTGGTCGAAGAGCAATGCCAGTTCGATGAGCTCACGACAAGAAGACGGCCTATCCCGAAGCAAGCCGTCCTTAATGGTCTCACTCAGACCTCTCCTGTAGGCGCTTTGTAGAGCCTTGTCATCCCATCCACTATCTGCTGCCAGGGTGCGGAACTCCAAAGTGTAAGTAGCCACGGAGCGACGGCCCTGTCGAAGGGAGTGAAGTTTGGAGGCGGAGTCTCCCCCGTCGGTGGGATGATCAAAAACAGCCCGAAACTCTCTACGGAAAGCCGCATAATCAGTCTTAAGACCTAATGTCTTGCTAAGGGCTGCCGTGGCCCACTTTAATGCGGGACCCGAGAGTAGGGAAAACATAAATGCAATTTTGGCACCGTCATTTGCATACCGGGAAGGTTGATGTTGAAAAATTAGCTCACATTGCACCAAGAAGCCTCAACAAAGTTCAAAATCCCCCTCGAAAACTCTGGGGCTGGCTATCTTGGGTTCTCGGAGTGAAGACTGTGCTCCGATTGTTGGTGTCGCCGAAGCTCCCAGGGCCGGTGTGGGGGGTGTCACCTGACGGGGGTCGAGAGTTTCCAACCTAGCCAGAATGCTAGCGAAGGCGACGTCCAATTTGTCCTCAAGAGTAGAGAAGCGAGCCTGATGCTGTTGGAGGACAGTTTGAACGGAAGAAAAGTCAGTTGTAGGGGCTACTCGAGAACGGGGGGTGGACTGAGATCCTTGAGTACCGTCTGGTTCCATCTTGGCCAGAACGTACTGTTATGCGTCGACAGGGGGGGAAGGAGACGGCACAACAACAGGAGGTATAGCTCAACAGGTTTTATTTGAGCTTTTGATGTATACGTGGGGTGTGTATGCTACTATGTGTGTGTGTGTAATACCATGTGTGGAAATTTACACAATGTGAATTTACCAAGGGTTTGTTGAAGGTGTGTGTTGGTGGTGTCAGCATCCAAGTCCAGAGGGGGAAGATCCAAAAGGGGTTCGTGATCCGAGCAAGGTCCGTTTGGCAGGAGAGACGCGTCAGTGGTCCAAATCCGAGCGTGGGGTCAAAAATCAGGGAAGGCAATCAGAGTCTGGGGGAAACTTCACAGTGGAAGCGCAAAGGCAATGACAGGGACACGGAAGTGAACACAGGGCGATGTTCTGGCGACGAGAAGTCAGCGGCGAGTCTCTTTATCCTGCTGCCTCTCATTAGTCCCAGGTGTGTCGATAGAAGATTGTCTCCGGCTGTGTAGGCGCGTGGGCGCGGTCTGCGCAACGAGCGCGGGGAGGTGTCCTGCTTGGCTCGCAGCGGAGTCACGAGGTGCTGCCGCAGCGGAGGAAGAGGCAGACAGCGCGTTTGCCGTAACATACTGCCCCTGTAACTATTTGGTATTCGATCACTATCCAAAAGTGTCGTATCGCCAAAAACTAATGTAAAGTATCAAACCACAGAAGAACAAGTGATTATTAAATTTTAACACAAGTGTAGATATACACGTCATGTTACAACAGAAACTACTAACAGTAATATAAAAAGTATATTAATAATAGTTTTGACAAAATAATATAAACAGAAATGTTGCAATATGTTATTGCATATGTCAGCAGCTAAAAAGAAGCCTTTGTAACCTTGTTTTCAATATCAAGTTTTTGCCAACATGGAGAAAATACCTGCTTTTTTCAGTATCGTCAGTACAGAACACTGTACACAACTTTGTCCTCGTGAGCCGCGTCGATTCTCAGCTTGTGAGCACAAAGTCAGCGCCCAAGAAGAATGACTGCTGTTTTAAAAAGAAAATATCCAGTGTTTCCATATATTTATTTTCATGGAAGTCTGTCACCAATGCGGATTTGGCACTTTCGGATTTCCCTTGTTCATAAACAAATGATCATGGAAGTGTGAAAGTGTAGAATAACAGTCGGTGTGGCGTAACTCCACTTCACAACACACCTCATATGTGCCAGCTTTGCCAGGGAATAAGACAGAGCAGAAATGATCTGGGATGCACTTTAGCCACTTTGTCACTATATTTAGCGAGTAGAGGTTCATATAAAAAGTGAAAGAGAGGTGTATTTCTTTGTGTGTTTATCTGTTGATCAAATACAAGCAGTCTCGAAAGTATTCAACGTGCAAGAGAAAGCAGGAAGTGTGCATTACCACAGCGTGCAGAAAACCTTAAGAAGCATGTAACCCAACGTTTATCACTTCCATAAGTGCTAAGGAACACACAGTTTAGAGCAGGGGTCTCAAACTCAATTTACCTGGGGGCCACTGGATGCAGAAACTGGGTGAGGCTGGGCCGCAAGAAAAGATTTCTTAAAAAAATGTAACATGCACTTTTTAATGAATTCACCTTCTTTGAATGGCTATCCCGCCCTAGCAACATACTTGCCAACCCTCCCGATTTTTCTGGGAGACTCCCGAATTTCAGTGCCCCTCCCGACAATCTCCCGGGGCAACCATTCTCCCGAATTTGTCCCGATTTTAACCCGGACAACAATATTAAGGGCGTGCCGTGATGGCACTGCCTTTAACGTCCTCTACAACCTGTTGTCGCATCCGCTTTTTCACCATACAAACAGCGTGCCGGCACAGTCACATGTTGTATGAGGCTTCTGCAGACACACGTAAGTGACTGCAAGACATATTTGGTCAACAGCCATACAGGTCACACTGAGTGTGACCGTATAAACAATTTTATCACTGTTACAAATATGCGCCACACTGTGAACCCACACCAAACAAGAATGACAAACACATTTTGGGAGAACATCCGCATCGTAACACAACATAAACACAACAGAACAAATACCCAGAACACCTTGCTGCCCTAACTCTTCCGGGCTAGAATATACACACCAGCTACCACCAAACCCCGCAAAATAGAACAAAAAGGCATAACATAATGATAAAAGGCTGAAATATTGATACTGATAAGGAATACAAATACAAAAATTTGTCTTCAAAAATGTTTTAGTCTTTTATTAGCCTATTTCATTCCAAATGACATGATGACATCTCACTCCCACCATACTGAAATAATAATAATGAAAATATATATTTTTTCATATACTAGAACAGTGTTTTTCAACCACTGTGCCGCGGAACACTAGTGTGCCGTGAGATATTGTCTGGTGTGCCGTGGGAAATTATGCAACATCACCTAATTTATCCCAAAAATATTTTTGGCAAATCAATAATCACAATCTGCCAATAATGTGCCATTGCTTAGTGTCTGTGCTGTGTAAAACTCGGCAGGGTAACCACGTAATACTCCATGTCAGTAGGTGGCAGCATTGCTTTGTAAAAGTCGGAATGTGTCAGGTGAGAAGAGGATGGTTTGCTGTGATCCCGATATGCAGACCACAGTGGGAGGCAGGGTGCAGGTAAAAAGGGTATGTCATGCTTAAACCCAAAATGAACGAAAGGAAAAGGCTATGCAAAACAAAAGTCAAACTGAACTGGCTACAAAGAATGCTGGACGACAGCAAAAACTTACGGCGTCTACAAAGTACATGCGTACGTGACATGACAATCAACAATGTCCACACAAAGAAGGATAGCAACAACCTAAATAGCCTTGCTTGCTAACACAAAGCAGGTGCGCGGAATAGCGCTCAAAGGAAGACATGAAGCCACTACAGGAAAACACCGGCAAAACAGGAAGGGCCACCAAAATAAGCAAGACAAGAACTAAAGCACTACACACAGGAAGACACCAACACACTCAAAATAAGACATGACGACTTGGTGGAGTTAATTTTTTTTAAGTTTTCTGCTGGTGGTGTGCCTCCGGATTTTTTTTATGACAAAAATGTGCCTTGCCTCAAAAAAGGTTGAAAAACACTGTACTAGAAGAGTCTATGCCACTGCTGTTTATTTTTAGAATGTAAAATAGTTGACTATTGTTTCTATTTCTGATCATATTTATAAGCACAGTATCGTTTGTTTTGATATACTGGGATTTTATAGAACACTGATACTCTTTTTTGAATGTATGTACATCTTGGCAGCTTATACTGATATCTAGGTTCTGTGCAAAAAGATGTTGAAGCACAAAGATCTTAACTACTTCTCACTTCTAAACCCTTTTCAATAAAGTGTAAAGTAAATTTAAAAGTATATGAGTTTAGTTTTTTTTATGTGGTATCGAAAAAGTATTGAGAATCATGAAAAGTCATAGGTGCCGACTACTGAAATTCTGGTACCGTGAAGACCTTACGTGATATATATTGTTATAAGAGGATCTATTATAAATCGTGATATATATATTTAGGCAATATCGCCTATCCCTAATGTCGGACCTTATCAACAGAAAACTAGATACTAAAGCAGGAATAGTCACGTAAGTTGTTTTGGAGGCCGCATTTGCAGAAAGCTAAGGACCCTTTACTGTTCATTTTATTTTGTATATTCAGAGGAACCAGCGTCCTCTACAGTACACATTTGAATTTGGTCTATTTATTTTGTCGGAGTTACAGAAGCCCTCTGCTCTTTTTAAGGGCCTTCTACAAAGAAGCTTGTCAACAATCATGTCTATGACAGCACTCTGTTTTCAGGAATCTGCTGCAAAACTCACACGTTTTTTAACTGAAATCAGCTGAAAAGCCCAATGATGAATTAGAGAGGACCTAAAATGGAGCCCTGAGGAACACCACTGGTATAACTAAAGACTTTGAACAAATGACTACTGATTGCATCTGAAGTAAACAAGCTACAGAAACACCTTAGTTACATAATCATTATGAAAACAATTGTCACTACTAAAGAAGCTGATGACTTAAAGGGGTACTTTGAGGAACACCTCAGTTATGTAAATCACAAGTTTGGACCCCAGTGTTCTATGTTTGATAGCAAGGTTAAAATGCCAATGTAAGGATCTGCTTATCTGTTTACACTGGCCATAGTCCCTCTATACAACAGCACACTAGTCTTTTTAGCAATTTGCTGCAAAAATGTTTGTCTCCTAAGTTTTGAACTGATCTCAGGGGCCAGTAGGGTATCATTCCTGGGCTGTCTGTTGAATAGCCCTGTACTAAAGCATTACAGTTCATCTTACATTAATTCTGCATGAAATGAGAGAAGGAATAATACAAAAGTTGCTCTTCTTATTCACCGGACGAGCTGCTTTGTTTGACTAAAGCCTGTTGTATACTCTCGCGCCACGTAGCTTGCACATGCAACGGCATCTTGGCCCCTCCACCTGTGTACCTTCCCGCAAGCCTCGCGTGCACCTCCCAAAAATCCTAAATTCGCGTCGGTGGACCACAGAGCTCTGATTGGTCAGTTTCTGTAGAGGAGGGTCCCTAACCACAGGAGAGCAGACTTTGAAATGCACAACTTATTGTATTGAAAATACAGCTACAGTGATTACAGACTTGCATGAAAACGGATATTGTGTACTTTATATCTCGGTGTGCTGTTATGGTTTGCAGGGGAAGGTGACGGCAACAGACACTAGAGGGAAGTAATGTACAATGATTTATTATATATATATATATAGTTAATATATATAATAATAATAAACAACACTAATAAACTACAGAATGGTGTGTGTCAAAATCCAAGAGTGTGTATGGTGTAAGGCTATGTGTTGTAGATTAGCCGTTGAATGTTACCGTAAATGTTGAACGAGATACGAGGAAGTCCAGGGGAGAGAGAAGAATACAGGTCAGAGTCCAAAGCCAGGGAAGTCAAGGATCGAGGGAGGCAGTCAGAGTCCAGAAGGAGATCTGGGGAAAAGTGAGACGCACAGCTCACTTACAAGGCGACAGAGGGTATGAACGCCAACAGAAGACTATATTCCGGCGCTTGATGGCCGGTTCAGCAGGCTTATGAAGGCAGCTTTCTCATTACCGACAGGTACGCCAATTGCCGGTAAATGATTGCAGCTGGTGGCTGCTGCAGAGCGGAGACGTGCGTGGCGCGTCCCTGGAAGTGCGCCGCAGCCGTGGGCGTGTCCCAAGGTGAGACAAGCCGAGCGCAAGGATGAGGGCGCATTGGAATGCGCCCTGGCCGTGACATGTGCTCTAAAAACAATTATTAACTGTGTCGTTTTTCAGCTTATTGTGTTGTTGTGGTGTCCAAAAGAAAGTCACAAATTATGGCACTCTTTGTAACTTTTATTGCCAAACCTCAATAACACAAGACCATACAGATGAACACCAGCAGGCTGTTGGGTTGTGCGGTATACCGGTATTAGTATACTACCGTGATACTAATGAATCATATTATGTACTATACCGCCTCTAAAAAGTATTGGTCCCCCACCCGTCGTCTCTGCACGCCCTCAGGAAGAGGTGTTTTAAGACACTCATTTATTTAGCGTATCAACCCTGTACGTCGAGGGATAACTATACACACCGCAGCTCATTTGAGTCATGATGGTGGATGTGTTTAAACTTGTCTATATTTGACAAAGTCAAAACAAGATTTCATAATGTCCAATCAGCAACCATTGAGGCGCACATGTAACGATCTGGTGTGGTGGAACCCAAGGATGCAGAGACGTTTAGCGTGCTATCAATAGTCTTTCTCTTTATTCAAGAGGTATAGCACACAATGGCAAAAACAAAGGCGATGGTGGCAAACACACAAAAACACACCATGTAAAAAAACTACTAATATAAATGACTTACAAAAACCAAAAGCGCTAGACAAGGCTAGGATAAATACTTCATGAAAGAAGTAATACTGAAAAAACCTAAATACAAATGTACAAAATAAAGGCGCTAGACAAGGCTAGGAAAAATACAGGCAAACCTGAGAAGATGCACAAGACGAACTAGTGAGTCCGCTGGTGAGTCTAAATACCGATGCGTCTGAAGCAAGCAGTGACAAAGTTCCGGCAATCACAGGCCGTCAGCAGCCAGGTTAAATAGGCTGCTTCTAATCAATGTCAGGTGTGTGCTGCTGCCTTGCGCCAGCTGCACTCCATACTGTGGACGAGAGAGAGAGTGAACATGGTGTGCAGACAACAGAAATGAACAAGGAAATTTCAGATTACCACAGCACATCTTAACTTTAAACATACTAATCACATGTGAATAAAGGCCATACTTACTCAACAGCCATACATGTCACACTAAGGGTGGCCGTATGAACAACACCAACACTGTCATAAATATGTGCCATATAATGAAACCACACTAAACAACAATGACAAACATATTTTGGGAGAATTTTTGTACCGCACCACAACATAAACACTACAGGACAAATTCCCAGAATTCCCTACAGCCCCCACTCCTCTGGGACGCTACAATATAAACAAACGGTGGATCTACACCTAACAGCCACTGTAATGATACCAAGCACAGGAGCTATTTAGTCGATACTACTGTGATTACAACGATATTTTTTAGCATCACAAAATCTTTCGTGTAAAAACGATTTATATTAGGTTTATAAACTCAGGAAATATGTCCCTGGACACATGAAGACTTTGAATATGACCAATGTATGATCCTGTAACTACTTAGTAGCGGATTGATACCCAAATGTGTGGTATCATCCAAAACTAATGTAAAGTATCTAACAACAGAAGAATAAGTGATTGTTACATTTTAACAGAAGTGTAGATAGAACATGTTGAAACAGAAAGTAAGCAGATATTAACAGTTAATGAACAAGTAGATTAATAATTCATTTTCTTCCACTTGTCCTTAATAATGTTAACAAAATAATAGAATGATAAATGACACAGTATGTTACTGCATATGTCAGCAGCTAAATTAGGAGCCTTTGTTTACACTACTAAAAGACAAGTTGTCTAGTATGCTCACTATTTTATTTAAAGGCCTACTGAAACCCACTACTACCGACCACGCAGTCTGATAGTTTATATATCAATGATGAAATCTTAACATTGCAACACATGCCAATACGGCCGGGTTAACTTATAAAGTGCAATTTTAAAATTCCCGCTACACTTCCGGTTGAAAAACTCCTTTGGATATGATTTATGCGCGTGACGTCACAAAATCCACGGTAGTGGGTGGACCCCATCGGACCCGATACAAAAACCTCTTGTTTTCTTTGACAAAACTCCACAGTATTCTGGACATCTGTGTTGGTGAATCTTTTGCAATTTGTTTAATGAACAATGGAGGCTGCAAAGAAGAACGTTGTAGGTGGGATCGATTGGTGTATTAGCGGCTAAGTACAATACTTACAGCAACACAACAAGGACTACTTACTTAGCAGACGCCTAGCCAATGCTTGCCGCCAAACCCACGGATGAAGTCCTTCGTCACGCCGTCGATCGCTGGAATACAGGTGAGCACGGCTGTTGATGGGAAGATGAGGGCTGGCTGGCGTAGGTGGAGCGCTAATGTTTTTATCATAGTTCTGTGAGGTCCGGTTGCTAAGTTGCTAAATTAGCCTTAGCGTCGTTAGCAACAGCATTTTTAAGCCTTACCAGGCTGAGAATTTTTAACCGTGTAGTTACATGTACATGGTTTAATAGTATTGTTGATCTTCTGTCTATCCTTCCAGTCAGGGATTTATTTATTTTGTTTCTATCTGCATTTGAGACAGATGCTATCACGTTAGATTATGCTACAGAGGTTCGTCGATGATGGGTGTCCTTCGTCGCGCCGTCGATCGCTGGAACGCAGGTGAGCACGGCTGTTGATGTAACCGTGTAGTTACATGTACATGGTTTAATAGTATTGTTGATCTTCTGTCTATCCTTCCAGTCAGGGGTTTATTTATTTTGTTTCTATCTTCATTTGAGAACGATGCTATCACGTTAGCTCAGTAGCTAAGTGTGTCACCGATGTATTGTCGTGGAGATAAAAGTCACTTTGAATGTCCATTTCGCGTGCTCGACTCTCATTTTCAAGAGGATATAGTATCCGAGGTGATTTAAAATACAAATCCGTGATCCACAATAGAAAAAGGAGAGGGTGTGGAATCCAATGAGCCAGCTTGTACCTAAGTTACGGTCAGAGCGAAAAAAGATACGTCCATCCCTACCTCTCTAGTCCTTCACTGTAACGTTCCTCATCTACGAATCTTTCATCCTCGCTCAAATTAATGGGGTAATCGTCGCTTTGTCGCTCCGAATCTCTCTCGCTCCATTGTAAACAAAGGAAAATTGTGAGGAATATTACCTCCTGTGACGTCACGCTACTTCCGGTACAGGCAAGGCTTTTTTTTATCAGCGAGCAAAAGTTGCGAACTTTATCGTCGATTTTCTCTACTAAATCCTTTCAGCAAAAATATGGCAATATCGCGAAATGATCAAGTATGACACATAGAATGGATCTGCTATTCCTGTTTAAATAAATAAAAAATCATTTCAGTAGGCCTTTAAGGACAAACTTACAATAAGAAACATATGTTTAATGTACCCTAAGATTTTTTGTTAAAATAAAGCCAATAATGACATTTTTTGCGGTCCCCTTTATTTAGAAAAGTACCGAAAAGTACTGAAATATTTTGGTACCGGTACCAGTACCAAAATATTGGTATCGGGACAACACTAGCAGGTTGTTATAATCGTTATTGAACAGTTTTGTTTATTTTCAATTACATCATAGCTCTCTCTTGTCCCACGTGCCAAATAGCGTTACAAATAATTACAGTGTCTTCTGCCGCGACTCGTTCAGAAGTCGCACAGTACATCTTCACAAAAGTATTTTCCCCTGGTTTATAAGTAAAACGTCCATCAAAATAAACTGACGATTCTGAATGATTAGTTCCAGTGTAGACAAAGATGTCCATGTTGTGACTGTCATCGCCTCTTTACAGGAAGGTAAGTAGGTCAACGACAGCTGCAGTTGCTTCTTCAGGACACACTGCCCCTTCGTGTTTTGGAAGGGAATTAAATGTCTGGCACCACCCACCACGGAAGAGCTGTAAATCAAACAAGACGCCGTCAAAGGGGGGCAATCTACGTGAAGACGCAATAGGGTGTGGGGGGGATGAGCCAAAGAGTCAAATATCAGCGACATGATAACTTTCCTTCTGTGTGCCGTCTCTCGTACATGCATGGCGGTGAGCTACAACACACCAAAACACAGCTCAGTGTCCCCTGCACCACCAGACGTTCCCACAGGGCCGTTAACATCCTATTGACCTGTTCACTCATTATTAGGTCAGCGTGGAACACACACACACACACACACACAAACGAGCACACGCATGTGCACACACACACGCACACACGCACACATTTCAGTATTTTAGTCCCCTCCAATTTAGAACAGGACAGTGTGTTATTGTGTGTCGTTGTCTTTCCTCTCAATCATCCACGAGGAGCACGGTGGCGCCCGTCGGTGCGTCTCGTCCGCAGATGCTGCCTTCTCCCTCGGGAAGGCCCCCGGTCCCCAGCGTCCCCCCGGTGACTGTCAGTAAACGTGTTGACATAGATGTAGTGCGGCTACTAATGAGCCACCAAGCAACAACAACTGTCAGCTTGTTACGCTTTGAGTCCTTTAAGATACTGTATGTGACAATAGATAGGCGTAAAGCACGATATTTTACCGGTTTGACGGCCGGATAGTCATCAGAATGCGGCGTGGACGTTTGCGGTAATTGAAATTCATGACAAGTGTGAAGTGGTGTTATCTTTGTGTAGTCACAAAGCACGCCTGATGTTTATTATCATCTGCGTGTGTGTGTGTGTGTGTGTGTGTGTGTGTGTGTGTGTGTGTGTGTGTGTGTGTGTGTGTGTGTGTGTGTGTGTGTGTGTGTGTGTGTGTGTGTGTGTGTGTGTGTGTGTGTGTGTGTGCCAGGTTAGCGAGAAACACTGAGGTAAAATAAGCAGCCTGACCTTGCTTTGAAACTGAAAGGCAATCCTCGGAAAGATCTGCGGGTCAGTAGCTGTGTCCTTCAGACAGTTCAAGTCTATCCTTCTCACCCCCCCCACCTGTCTACTGTTTCTCTCTGCAACACTTACATTCATGTCATAGCTGATGTAACACAAGCCATGTACTTAGGATGCTTGCTGTACTCACACTAGGACTGTCACATCTTGCTTAGGCCCAAATCCCAACTGAAAGGTGACGTGTTCAGTTTCTTCTAAGCTCAGTATACATTCTCCTCTGGTGGGCAGTGCTGGATAAGGGTGTTCCAATCGGTCTACTTGTGCTAAGTAGGACAGCCAGTTAACATCTAAATGTCCTCCAATACAGTGTTTTCCAACCACCAGTGCACCGTGAGATACAGTCTGGTGTGCCATGGGAGATCATGTGATTTCACCTAATTGGGTTAAAAATATTTTTTGCCAACCAGTAATTATAATCCGCAAATGTGTTGAGTGTCTGTGCTGTCTGGAGATCGGCAGAGTAACAGTGTAATACTCTTCCATATCAGTAGGTGGCAGCAGGTAGCTAATTGCTTTGTAGATGTCGGGAACATGGTTTGTCGTGATCACAATATGCCAGGGGTGTCCAAAGTGCGGCCTGCAGCTAATTGTTTACCGGCCCGTCACACTTTCTGCAAAAATTGCAAAATTGATAATATTGCAAACATTTAAAAAAACATTTAAAAAAAGTGGAATGAGGTGAAATCTAACAAGAAAAAGTTACAATGTTGACACAAAGATGCCATGCAGGCTGTTTTTTTATTTTGTCTTTTTTTATTTATTTATTTTTTTGCCATTTCTAAAAAAAAAATTAAAAAAAATACTAAAAATCTATGTTATACTGAATTATTACTTAAAAAATATCACTTTAAAATGTTTTATGTGGAAAAAATATTGCATATATTGTGTGGTTGCCATATAAAAACATCAACGTTTTATTTGACAAAAGAGCATAAAACAAACAAAATAATAGTTCAAACGTAAAATCGACAGATATATCTGAAGTTGATCTCGTAATTTAAGTGTTAAAAGTAAAACAAAAACAAATAAAAATGTATCACTTTATGAGTGGGGGACCTTTTAGATCCCAAATATATTTAGTAGGATTTTATTTAACTTTTCACTGTGATTACTCAAAAATATTAAAGACTTAAAATCAATGGTGTCCTGCATTATTGATCTTTTAAGGCTCTAATTACTAAATACTGCATATTTCAGTTTTACTATAAAAACAAAGTTGTCTTTGACAGAAAACCTTTTTTTTTTTTAACTTTATATCAACCTCAAGTTGATATAGAGATTTACTGTAAGCGTTAAATAAATAAAAATAATAATAATGTCACGGTTGGTAAAACTGGTGGACCCAAATGCAGAAAAGACAAGCAGAATTAAAGTTCAAGGGTTATAATTAATAAAACCAGAGGGAAAGGAGGGAGCTCGTAGTCCTTGGCTTTGCAGTCCAGGAGAGCACACTGAGGCTAGCAGGCTGTGGCTAGCAGGCTGAGGCTAGCAGGCTGAGCAGGCACACACGGCAGGTAGGGAACTGAAGGCAGAGGGAAAAAACAGGGGTAGAATGAGGAGCCAAAAAACACAAAAATGGCAGATTTGCAAGATATCCAAAAGTGCTAGAATTCAAGAACAAATGGGCGAGAAGCGTTACCACATGTAGAAAGGTGAACGATCTGGCGATCACGCCGAGTGAAGTCCAAACATTTGAAGGCTGCAGGTGATGAGTTGATGGCAGGCAGGTGAGTGATTAGGTTGCTGGGATCAGTTGTGCCAGGCTGAGAGCTGGAGCCACGCCTACGCCCAAAACACGCCCACTCTCCCAAAGACAAACACAGAGACAAACAGACACAGACAGAGACTGTGACAAATAATTTGACTTATTTTTAACAGTTTAATGACTGAGACCCTTTATAGTCCCCGGGAGCCCTAAAGGTTAAACAAATAAATAACAAATCCATATATTTTGTTAAGGTTTGAAAATGAAAAATATCAAAATGGCCCCCGCATGCTTAAATTTTTCCGTGTACGGCTTTCAGTGGAAAAAGTTTGGACACACCCTGCAATATGCAGAAGACAGCGGGAGGCAGTGTGCAGGTAAAAAGGTATCCAATGCTTTAACCAAAAATAAACAAAACGCAAGTGTCGCTAAGAAAATGCATGGAAGCTTAGGGATGGCTATGCAAAATGAAGCTAAAACTGAACTGGCTGCAAAGTAAACAAAAACAGAATGCTGGACGACAGCAAAGACTTACAGTGTGTGGAGCAGCAGACAGCGTCCACAAAGTACATCCGTACATGACATGACAATCAACAACAAAATAGGAGCGGAAGACAAGAATTAAAATAAAACACAAAGGAAAACACCAAAAAACTCCAAATAAGTCACGGCGGGATGTGTCAGGTCGTGACAGTACACCTACTTTGAGACAAGAACTATGGTGATGCATGGTTGGTTATGGTTTGAATTGTGAGAACAACTTTTTACTGTCAATATCGGCTGCTGAGTTTCATTTTTTAATCTTTTCTGCTGGTGGTGTGCCTCGAGATTTTTTCAATGAAAACATTTTGCCTTGGCTCAGAAAAGGTTGAAAAATACTGCTCCAATAAGCACACAAGGTTAGGCCTTTTAGTCAAGTAATTTACAAAATGTAAACATATAGGCTACCGAGCTGGCAGCTACACAGGAGCTAAGCACACAATAGCACACAAGCTAGACATAGGTGTCCTTTTTTTTTTTAACAATATCGCAGTCTAAAACAGCACATTTGTATCAAATAATTATAGTTGCATACATTTCAAACAACTTACACATACGGTGTCTCCAAGGCAGAAGCGTGTTAGAAAGTATCCAGTAACAAACATGTCTGCATCATTCAACTTGCTGCGTCATGAGCTTAACTTCATGAATTATTGTGACCATTAGGCAAAAAAATCAATTACCAATCCACTTCAATTTACAGACAGTATAAGTCCAGTGCAGACGGTTATTAATAAATATCGATCAATCAATCAAAGTTAATTTATATAGCCCTAAATCACGAGTGTCTCAAAGGGCTGCACAAGCCACAACGACATCTTCGGCTCAGATCCCACATCAGGGCAAGGGAAAACTCAACCCTATGGGCTACAATGAGAAACCTTGGAGGGGACCCCAGATGTGGGGACTGCTCTGCTCTGCCCCCCTCTCCATGAAGGAGAGGGGGGCAGAGCAGAAAAGAGAAGGCAGATCAACTGGTCTAAAAGGGGGGTCTATTTAAAGGCAAGAGTATACAAATGTGTTTTAAGATGGGATTAGGTTTGTGTTCTTCCTACCCACCATTGTTTTCTACTTGACTAATTTCACTTGATCAGTCATTTTCTAACATTCCACACAACAAAATAATAATAATATTTATGCACCTGGGGATAGGTTGATTGGCAACATTAAATTGGCCCTAGTGTGTGAATGTGAGTGTGAATGTTGTCTGTCTATCTGTGTTGGCTCTGTGATGAGGTGGCGACTTGTCCAGGGTGTACACCGCCTTCCGCCCGAATGCAGCTGAGATAGGCTCCAGCACCCCCGCGACCCCGAAAAGGAAGGATGGCTGATTCAACTTATATCATTTTGGGTCAATATCACTATCGGCCAATACTCAAGGCTCCAATATTGGTATTGTGTCAGAAGATGAAACATTTGTATTGGGAATAATTGTATTGTTTTGTTCGTATTGTTACTAAGGTTGTCCTGATACAACTCTTTCATTTCAAATACGATACCAATATCAGACCCTTGGGTATTGCCCAGTAACAATATTAATTCAATACACTATCTGCAGGAATCATGCATACAGTACATTTATTAGTTTGTAGTTTGAAAAGGTTTGATCAAGTGAAATTACTCCGAAAACAAAGCTTGGTATTAAAAACACCAACCTATTTATTATTACAGTCTGGAATTAATTTCTGCTGTCTTTACGTTTAAGTGAAGTGATAATTGATAACACCGAGCGGTCACAATAATTGATCAAATTAAGGTCATGCTCATAAATTAAATGATGTAGTCTCTTTTGTTACTGGATACTCTTTAATACGCTTCTGCCTTGGAGACTTTGTATATGCCAGCCAATATAATACGATACAGATTTTTATTTTTTCCGCTGAAATCAGACCGATATCAATATTGGATTGAGACACCCCAAATTGGTACAATGTTTTCAATCATTCTCAAATAAGTTGGTTGATACAGATAGTATTTTTTCCTGCGTTTTATTCTTAGACTTAGAGACTTAGACTTAGACTTCCTTTTTATTGTCATTCAAATTTGAACTTTACAGTACAGATAAGAACGAAATTGTGTTGCATTAGCTCACGGTAGTGCAGGATAAAAAAGCAATAAGGTGCAGATATAAATAAATAGATTACTGTACAGATAAATATATTGCACTTTTGCATATGCATCCAGGTTTATGGATGTATATTATATTGTCTTTATATTCCAGCGAGTTAATCCATTTTGGGGGGGAATTGAGGGGATATTTATGATGCGTTCAAGAGTCTTATGGCCATGAGGGAAGAAGCTGTTACAGAACCTGGAGGTTCTGCAACGGAGGCTGCGGAACCTCTTTCTAGAGTCCAGCAGTGAAAACAGTCCTTGGTGGGGGTGGGAGGAGTCTCTGCAGATTTTCTGAGCCCTGGTCAGGCAGCTGCTTTTTGCGATCTCCTGGATAGAAGGAAGAGGAGTCCTGATGATATTTTCCGCCGTCCTCACCACTCTCTGGAGAGACTTCCAGTCTGAGGCATTATAACCAAGATCAACAAATTGAAACAAAAATAAAAAAATTGTCAACGATCTTGCAAAATGTTAAAATATTATTGTGAATTCTAAAAAGCTAAAGCCGAATTGAAACGCTAACATTTGTCTGCACACCAGCCAGATGGAGTCACAAAACCTTATATTTTGTGTATACCTGCAACATTAGCTAACAAAAATAGCTATTATGATAACGACATGCTAACCTTAGCATGCTATCAGTCAGTACTTATAAAGTATAAAAATATATGACTCTGATGTGTGTACCTGCAAAACTTTACAAAAATAATTGCACGGTAACTTTAACAGAAACACATTGTCACGAGGTGGTGCAGCTTGCTGCGGTTCGTTCTCCCGAGACGCAAAACTGACGACTCCGGACGAAAGCGTGCAGGTAGGAGATGATTTATTTCTCATAAATCATGTAACATTACAAAAGACAGGAACGAAACAAAAGGAAAGCGTGCCGTTCGCACGAGAAGCTAAAGAACAAAAACTTACTAGCACAGGAATCATCGAACTTGGAAACCAGAATGCCAACGTAACTGTTGCGAATGCAAACAATGAAGCCAGACCGAGTGACCGGAAAAGGCAATTGGGACAAATGTGAAATATTACCACTTAATAAACACTGCAAGAAATCACAAGTTCAGAACTCCAAAATAAAATGGAAAGAGGCAGAAATCATATATCTAGGACTACATATTACACCAAACCTTTATGCAAGTAGAGATCTAAATCTTAAACATTTAAAAAATAAGATAGAATCCAAAATGGAATGCTGGTCACGTCTCCAAATATCACTTTGGGGTCGTGTGAACATAGTAAAAATGAGTATACTGCCAGCAGTTAATTATATACTGAAAATGATGCCTGTCCTGATTAATAAAAGTTGGTTTAAGAAAATACATACAATGATATCACATTTTATATGGTGTGGAAAGAAGGCCAGATGCTCATACTTAAGGTTGTCTTGTACACAAGATAAAGGAGGACTACAATTACCAAAGTTATTACATTATTATATCTCCTTCGGTTGTGAACAAGCAAGACACTTATTTCATTCTTCTGCGGATAAAGATTGGATCAACATAGAAAAAAATATGTTAATGAATTTGGACATTGATGTGGGGAGCTTATATTATATTAAAAAAATACCTAATGAATTGAGGCAGAGCCCAATAGAAGCCACCTTTAACATTCTAAAACTGTGCCAGAAAATACTAGGAATCAACCCAATGACATCTGTAAATCAACCGCTTTGGTACAATCCTAATATCATAATTAATAAAAAATGTGGTTAAATGGACAACATGGAAAGACAGAGGTATTACTAAACCTCATCATATTATTAATAAAAACTCTTTTAAACCGTTCAATGATTTAGTTGAACAATATAATGTACCCAGAAATCATTTTTTAAATTTTATCTAATTAAAACACGCTGTAAATAAATGTATATCCTCTGAAAGTATGTCTTTAAATAGCCATGAACTGGAAGAAGCACTTTTTAATCAAGATACAATTAAGAAATTAATTAAACTATTTTATGGAATAATAAATGAACACCACACTAGAAATGCAAATGATGCATGTGTTCGGAAATGGATGATGGACTTAAACATTTTCGATGAAAGAGACATATCATGGAATGATATTTGGAAAAATGCCAATAAGCCCTTTAGAAGCATTAAAGATAAACTGACTCAATTTAAGATATTGAATAGATTGTATTTTACATCTTCTCAGCTGTTTAAAATTGGTGTAGTAGATAGCAAGTTATGTATGAAGTGTCGGGCAGCTGAGGGAACTCTTGTTCATTTATTGTGGGAATGTCAGAGAATAAAAGATTTATGGTTGAAAACAACAAAAGAAGCAATTACATTCCTTAATATAAACATCCCAATGACACTGCAAACGTGTATTCTTGGGGATCTCCATCAATTTAGTAACGTGTCATCAAAGAGTAAAAATGCTTTTCTTTCAATATGCATAATAACAAAAAGGGTAATATTTAAAAAATGGATAGCTGTTGATAGTCCAACTCATACTGACTGGTATACACAAGCTATGGAGATGATATCAGTAGAACAAACTGCATTTAGTTTAGATAATAATGAGTCATATATTGGAATATGGGATCCATTATTTAAATTTGTTTCAACTATTAAATGAACCAAAATATGACTTATTATATCTTTGTGGAAAATATTGGACACAGTGTGTTGTCAAGCTTGTGAGATGTGATGCAGGTGTGGGCCACTGTGACACTATTGTTCATTTCTAATTTTTTAAATTATTTTTTTATCAATGTTTTTAATGATAATATCAATGAGGGTTGTTTTTTTTAATCACTGCTATTTTGAAATTATTACCAATATTGATGCTGTTGTCGATAATGTTCATTTTTGTTTCACTACATTTGTATTGTTCCGTGTCATGTTTGTGTGTCCTCAATTGCTCTCAATTGCTCTGTTTGTTGTTATTCCTAACATTGGTGGGACGGGTTTGGTTTTGGAATTGGATTGCATTGTTGTGGTATTGTTGTGTATTGTTTTGTTGATTGATTAATAACATTTTTTTTAAAAAGGCAGGCTTAAATAGTAGTCTCTGATTAACGACAGGTGAAACTAATGAGTCGCCATGGTGACAAAAACAAACAAGGAAGCGCAGACGGAACTAAAAAGTCCAAAACTAACAGAACATAACTAAACAAAACATGATCCGGAGCACGGATCATGATACACATTATTAAATGTCCGATACTGGCCCTTTCACCATCGGTTGTAATATCAATCACTTCTACAACACATTTCAGAATACCAGCATTCAAATACTGCACCTACAGTATTTAAATATACAAGTTCATCATATTTCATGAATAATAGTATCATTAACACTTTTCTAACCTTTACAATATAAATCCAAAGACTAAACATATTAAAAGTATCTGTTGTGTTTTATCATTCTCCTGACTTCTCCTTTATTGTGATGTCTGCATTTGTTCCTCTGGTCTTTGTCTTCAGTTCATTTGTCCTCAGCGAGGGACGGACCTAGAGGCACACCTGCAACCAATTTAGCCTGTTGGTATTTCAGCTCGCCACTGACAGCTTGGCCTTGCCAATTATTGTCTCCTGAACTCCTCACGTCTCATGCGCCTGTTTCACCTTGCCAGTCCTGGTACGTTGGTCGCTCCTTAGTCCTGATATCCCTAACCCCTTTGTCTTTTCTTCCTAGCCTCCCTGAGGTAGAGAGGATATCTTTTGTTGTACTTTTTGCTGTGCTCAGTGCGCCCTGGCCTATCCCTCAGCCGACCTCTGAGGAACCTGTTTTGGTCTGTGCTACATGGTGTGCGCTTCTGCCCCATCGCCTGTTGTTACCCCTTTTAGACTGATTAACATATTTCCTTTTTGTAGTTCAACCTTGCCTCCCGTCTCTGCATCCTGGGGTCAACACTTTGACCGAGACCTTAACATAATAACTGGCCAGATCATGGACCCCGCAGAGACCGACCCGGTCAAAAGGGCTCTGCACCAACAGGCCAAACGACTATACCAACAGGAAGAACAGTTTGGCGTTCTTGGGGCTTGCGTCAACGCCATGGCGAAAAGCCAAGATGCTCACCTTAATGCCCTGGAGACAGCTGGGAAGTGTACTCACCGCACTGCAGGCGATGACTCCCCCCACGGCCAATCCAGCAGTCCAGCTGAGCCATCCATGACTCGCAGATATTCCGTTGCCTGATGACACCCCTCCTGCTACTTGTCCACCACTCTCCAAGCCCGAGCGATTCTCCGACAGGTGAGGTGCGACCCTTCCTCACCCAGTGTGAGATTTATTTCGAACTGTTACCAACGTCTTTTTACTCTGAAAGAGCTTGTGTGGCTTTTGTCATGTCCCACATGACTAGCCGGTCGGCCGCCTGGGCCACCGCGTAATAAGGATGTCAATCTGCCATGTGTGCCTCGTACGCCGCTTTTGCCAAAGCCATGGAGAACATTTTTCAGCGCGAAATGCCAGGGCGTGAGGCAGCATGGTCATTGCTTCGTCTGCAACAGGGACAGCGGAGCGTCACGTATTTCGCCATCAAATTCAGAAAGCTTGCTGCTGAAAGCGGATGGCCCACTTTTCGCATTGGTGGACGTTTTTCCCCCGGCCTGGCTGATCGAGTCCGGAAACAGATGATCCCGCTTAAGACTCCCGACAGCCTCGACGAGCTAGTCGCTCTGGCGGTGGAGATTGAGAAACGCCTCATTGACTGGGAGAGAGAGAGATTCCTACGCTAGAGACTCCGCACCTCGACGTATAGTGAAAGTGGCCCTGGAGCTCGTCAAACGACATTCGAAACGATATCCAGAGTCGATGCCTTGCCGATATCACGGGAGGAGGACCCTATCAAGCTGAGAGAGATCGTCGCCTTTGTCTCCAGCTGTGTTTATATTGCGGCAAAGCTGAGCATCACATCTCCCACTGTCCTCATTGTCCTGCCCGCCGTCGCACTCAAGCTTCACCTCCTCGCCGCCCTCCAGCTTCACATCCTCCAGTGACCGACCCTGCTCCTCTACTGTCTGCTACAGGTCAGTCAAGACTTCAACTCTCGGGTATGCTTGCCTGGGATAAGGACCAGAAATTGGACATTAGGCCTCTTATTGACTCAGGTTCCGATGATAATTTTATCGATGAGTCAGTCATTAAACGTTTTTCCATACCCGTTGCTAAATTACACAGACCTAGAGTTGTCCGATCCCTCGATGGAGGCCACCTGGTGAGCGTTACCCATCACACTCGTCCTTTATCTCTTCAATTATCTACAAACCATTTTGAGTCAATCAATTTTCTAGTCATTCCCTCTCGTTCTGCTCCGGTTGTGCTCGGGCTTACCTGGATAGCTAAACACAATCCCCATATTGACTGGGCCAAGGCTACTATCATTAACTAGGGGTCTTTTGTCATACACACTGTCTGCGGTTTGCATGCCTTCGCACAGGGTCCTCATGTGTCGTAACCCAGGAAATCATTGATTTGTCGGTTGTCCCCACTGCTTTTCACAACCTTAAAGAAGTCTTTAGCAAGGAACGTGTTTTGTCGTTACCTCCACACCGTCCGTCCCTATGATTGTTGTATTTATCTCCTCTCTGGTGCTACACTCCCTTCTTCGTGACATTTCTAAACACGAAAGACATTCACTAGATGACTATATCACCACTTCGCTTGCATCTGGTCTCATCCGTTCTTCCAACTCTCCTCTAGCTATCGTTTTTTTTTTTTTGGAAAAGAAGGATAAGTCACCGTGCCCTTAATAATATTACTGTTAAAAATAAATATCCTCTCCCGCTTCTCTACTCAGCTTTCAACCCACTACCACTGCTACACATTTCACCAAACTGGACCTCCGCAACGCATACCACTTAGTCAGAATTAAGCAAGGAGATGAATGGAAGACCGCATTTAACACACCACTAGGACACTTTGAATACCTTGTCATGCCTTTTGGCCTCACCAATACTCCTGCCGTTTTTTTCAAGGCCTCATCAATGATGTCCTGCGCAACATGCTCGACCCTTTCGTGGTGGACAATATCTTGATTTTCTCGCCTACTCCCGAACTACACATTCAGTATGTTCGCTTAGTTCTCCAACGCCTTCTCGAAAATCTTCAATATGTCAAGGCAGAGAAATGTGTATTTCATTCTGAGTCCGTTCCTTTTTTGGGGTTTATTGTGGAAAGGGGTCAACTCCGAGCGGATCCGACGAAGATCCAGGCGGTGGTTGATTGGCCCACACCCACTTCTAGAAAATACCTCCAAAGGTTTCTAGGTTTTGCAAATTTTTATCGTCGTTTTATCCATAATTTTAGTCGGGTAGCTGAACCATTTACGAGACTTACTTCCACTAAGCTTCCCTTTTTGTGGACCTCAGAGACTCAGTCTTCTTTTGATAAACAAATAAAGTTATTGTTCACCTTTGCACCAGTTCTTGTTCCTCACAATTTTTTGTCGAGGTCGACGCATTTGACTCCGGGGTGGGGGCTGTTCTCTCCCAGCGCTCCACCTCCGACCAGAGACTGCACCCCTGTGCCTTCTCATGCCGCCTGATTCCAGCGGAACACAATTATGACATTGGCAATAGAGAGCTACTCGCTGTTGTCTTGGCGCTGCAGGAATGGAGGCACTGGCTGGAGGGCACGGAGACCCCGTTTGTGGTGTTCACAGACCATAAGAATCTGGCCTACATTCGAACTGCTCAACGGCTCAACCCAAGACAATTAAGGTGGGCGCTATTCCTCGCCAGATTCGACTTTACCATGACCTCCCGCCCCGGCTCCCAAAATGGTAAACCAGACACCTTATCTAGGATGTACTCCTGCCCCGAGGAAGGGGTCAAGACAGAGACCATCATCCCTCCATCACGAGTGCTGGCAGCGTTACAGTGGGACATTGAAGGTTGCGTGACAGAGGGACTCAAGAACGTTCCCTCTCCCAAGAACTGTCCTCAGGGGCGTTTGTTCGTGATCCCAGAGCTCCGTCCAGAAGTCCTAAACTGGGCCCACAGCTCCAAAGTCGCCTACCACCCGGGCATTACCCATACTTTTTTCCTCCTATCCCAGCGCTTCTGGTGACCAACCTTCAGGGCTGACGCCAAGGAGTTCGTATCTGCCCGTGCCACCTGTGCCCGTAATAAGGCTTCACATCAGGCACCAGCCGGTCTTCTGCGCCCACTTCCCATCCCCTCCCGCCCGTGGTCCCATGTGGCGTTGGACTTCGTCCTGGCTGGACCTGGTCATGGTTGCTAATCAGCTGGCTTCTATCTATGCCTGCCTCGGCCTTCAGTCAGGGCCCGACGATTGTCTAATTTACTCACTCTGTTAGCATGCCTGTGGACTGCTGGTACCTGTGTTAAAGTAATTAAATAGTTGTCTTCTCGCACGTTGTCCTCCTGTCGCCTGGATCTTGGGGTCACAACTACCGCAGCCATGCGAGTTCGTGAAAACAATGGCACCACCAGCGTTTAAACATCCTGCTCTGCTTATGTAAGGAGGGAAAAAAGGATTTCATTTAATTAATTATTCATTCATTCAATCATTAATCATTATAATTATAATATTACTATAATTAAATGTTTTAATTAATTACATATCATACCTCAGACGTAGTCAAATAGGCTATTGTCCCCAAAAAGGCACGGGGTTCGGCCAAAAGTGCCTCCTCTCCCTAAAGGTATCATGCAGGTGGGATACTTAGAAAATCGGATTAGTCTTAGGGTTGGGGAAAAAAAATATGTCTAAGTGTTTTAGTTCCTGAGTAATTTTCATTCCTGAAAGACCAAATAGCTCTAAAAAACTTACCTCTGGACAAGATTATAGACCTGCACAAGACTAAAAGACTGGTACAAGACAAACAACAAGAAGCTTGGTGAAAAAACAGACCACTATTGGTGCTATAATAAAGATGATTGGAATCTGTCGGAACATGACAATTCTCTTTGTGTTTGTTTGGGTTTTCTCAGTTGTAAAAAAGTATTAAAGCTTACATCCCACCCTCTTAGAGCTTTCAGCATATCATGACGTATCCACGCCCTCACAGAAAATGTGTTTTAACTTTGGGTGTTGTTAGCTAATGATAGTGATTTGGCTAGCTAACGTTAGCTACCATTGCATGTATATTCTATCATGACAACAACATGACTTTCACAAACACTTTCCATGCATCACATTTTAGCACGTGCATCTTCAAAGGTGGATGTAGGAGGAGGCAGGCAGAAAGGAGTCCAATATTACAAAAATCCTTTCACTGCTGGTGCATTCAAACCACAATTTGCTTCCAAGCGCAGTACAGAAGGTTCCATTAAAAAAATGCTGGGTTTTATAACTAAACACTGCTGGTCAACTCACAGAATGATGGATCGATGGAGGCATGACATGGTGGCCGGAAAAAGTATATAGCCTGAATGTCCTGAAAAAGTGTAATGTTTTGATGGTAGAATGGTTGATATTGGTTCATAAATGTGAGAGAAGTAGTCGAATGAAAAAAGGGTTGAAACGGTGTTATTGAAAAGTGGAGAAAAACAGGGTTTTTTGGAACTTTAAACATTTTCAGTTTGAATGCCCGTGATGAGTGACATATGGTGATGGTGAAATGCTTTAAATTAGTTGAGGAATGTGGAAAACTTGGATAGAAAAATGTAGAATTCCAATTTCATTAGAAATTGCTTATCAGTGCTTTAAAGCAGAAGATGAACCAAAACCTTACATTAAGATAATAACAGTAATAACATATCTTTATTAAGAACATATACGACTCATTAGTATATTACTGGGGGACGGCATGGCGCCGTTGGGGGAGTGGCCGTGCCAGCAACCTGAGGGTTCCTGGTTCAATCCCCACCTTCTACCAACGTCCGTTGTGTCCTTGGGCAAGACACTTCACCCTTGCTCCTGATGGGTCGTGGTTAGGGCCTTGCATGGCAGCTCCCGCCGTCAGTGTGTGAATGTGTGTGTGAATGGGTGAATGTGGAAATAGTGTCAAAGCGCTTTGAGTAACTTGAAGGTAGAAAAGCGCTATACAAGTATAACCCATTTACCATTTACTGAAAAATGAGCTAAGAAAGCTAGCAAGCTAACAGTTAGCATACGTAAAGTATCAAAGTCAAGTTAAAAAAAGCTAGCATGGTAACAGATTGCATGTGTCTGGTAAAAAAATATTTTGTATGCCGGGAAAGTTTGCCAACATATAGCTTGCTAGCATTAGCATGCTATAAGTTAGCATATGTAAATTAACACAATGTATCAGTCTGTTTACCTGCACAATTTGTTAAAAAAATCTAGCATGCTAACATTTAGCATGCTTACAATTAACATGGATGAAGTAAGAAAATATTTGACTCTTGTATTACACCTGCAAAATTTGTCAAAAAGCTAGAATGCTAACAGCATGTGTCTTGTAAGAAAATATTTTCCTTAACTCTGAGGTCTATACCTGCAAAATTAGCCAAAAAGCTAGCATACGAACAGTTAGAATAGAATAATAGAATGGAATGCTTAATTTTCATCAACCATGAGAGCATGACATACAGGTGGCAACCCTGTTAAGGTACAGTTGAAATACAAGTCTTATTAAATATTGCCACTGTGGGGCAGTGGTTCATGCTTGTGCCTCCCAAGAAAAGGGTCCTGGGTTCAATTGCGGACCTTGGGGTCTTTCTGTGTGGAGTTTGCATGTTCTCCCCATGACTTCGGATCGTGTACTCCGGCTTCCTCCAAACACATGCACCTGGGGATAGGTTGATTGGCAACACTAAGACTATGTTTACACTGCAGATCAAAGTTGCCCAAATCACATTCATTTTTTTAATCAGATTTTTTCCAGACGACTATTTACATTGCAAGTAAAATGTGATTTTTATCAGACTCCAGTGTAAACGCACATGTGGCCCCAATGTGGCCTCGACATCACTTGCATGCGCAGTGCCATAAAGTGAAAACAATGGAAGTTGACCGGGAGGAAGTCACGACTACTACCACATAAAATAAAAGTCATCACACCTTAAAAATTTGTGTTTTTTACCTGAAAATAAATTTAAGTAATTAAAACGTATAAATGGATATATATCAAAAAAAGTCTACAGGCTATAGAGCGTTTTCTATTTGGGCTCAAGTACCCTGGAATGCCTTGCCGGCAACAGTTAAAGATGCTACCTCAGTAAAAGTAAAACCATCTTAAAAGTCATTTGTATATTCTAGCCGTTAAATAGACCCCATTTTAGACCAGTTGATCTGCCGTCTCTCTTTTCTGTTCCTCTCCTTCTTCTGCGAGGAGAGGTTATCAGGTGGTAAAGGATCAAGTTTTTTCACTGTTGAGTTTTTTCTTCTGCGATGAGGTGGCGACTTGTCCAGGGTGTACCCTGCCTTCCGCCCGATTGTAGCTGAGATAGGCTCCTGCAACCCCCGCAACCCCAAAGGGAATATGCGGTAGAAAATGGATGGATGGATGGATGAAAGGATGGAGTTTTTCTTGCCCTGATGTGGGATCAGATGTCGTTGAGACTTGTGCAGCCCTTTGAGACATGTGTGATTAAGGGCTATATAAGTGAACTTTGATTTGATGATTTAGTGTAATATATTTGGACGGGTTCTAATCTTTTATTGGCTGTTGAGTAGAGGCGACACGGACATCAGCGTGGATCTTTGTGGGCTTCATTTTTCATCCCACATGCAAGCAAATGCGCCACAGCATCAATTACGGTCCTTCAGCAATCGCTATTTCTTCGGAATCAAAATATATAGAGTATTTATGTATTACATATAGCCTATTATTTGCGCACTATTGACAAGTGATGCACCGAAAATGTGGTCGTCTTAAATAGACTTTGCTCACCAAACCAGGGTGTTGTGATAAAGTATCCACTTCCTCTGGCGACTGCATCTTTCGCGGCTCACACAAGTGACGTAACTCACTCAAAGCTGACGAAAAGTCCTATACGGGTCGCATTCAGGTCGCATTGCGTTTAGACTGAAGTCACATTTGAAAAGATCAGATTCCAATCGACCTCCTGATGTGGCCTGAATGTGATGCTAAAAGATCAGATTTGAAGCACTCTGGAGTGTTTAGACTGACAAAAAAAATCTGATCTGTGTCACTTGAGGGCACAAAAGTCAGATTTGGTATGCAATGTAAACGGAGCCTAAATTGGCCCTAGTGTGTGAATGTGAGTGTGAATGTTGTCTGTCTATCTGTGTTGGCCCTGCGATGAGGTGGCGACTTGTCCAGGGTGTACCCTGCCTTCCGCCCGAGAGCAGCTGGGATAGGCTCCATCACCCTCCGCGACCCCAAAAGAGACAAGCCTTAGAAAATGGATGGATGGAAATAAATAAATAAGTAAATGATTAAGCATCAACCCGTAAGCATCAAGTAGCAACATATATCACTCTGAAATATCAATATTTCATCTAGTCAAAAATTGGCTAAAAAGCTAGAATTCTAACAATTAGCATGCGTTTTATCATGAATTGATTAACGTGCACCCCGACTTAAACAAGTTGAAAAACTTATTGGGGTGTTACCATTTCGTGGTCAATTTTACGGAATATGTACTGTACTGTGCAATCTACTAATAAAAGTTTCAATCAGTCAAGTAACAAAATATTTGACTCTTAGGTGTATACCTGCAAACTTATCCAAAAAGCTAGCATGCTAACGGTTAGCAGCCGTCAAGTAACAAAATATTTGAATCAGAGGTTAATGGTAAATGGTAAATGGGTTGTACTTGTATAGCGCTTTTCTAACTTTTTAAGGAACTCAAAGCGCTTTGACACTATTTCCACATTCACCCATTCACACACACATTCACACGTTCACACGCTGATGGCGGGAGCTGCCATGCAAGGCCCTAACCACGATCCATCAGGAGCAAGGGTGAAGTGTCTTGCTCTAGGACACAAGGGACGTGACTAGGATGGTAGAAAGTGGGGATTGAACCAGGAACTCTCAGATTGCTGGCACGGCCACTCTCCCGTGGCGAGGCATTTACCAGCATAAAAATGCTAACAGTTAGCATGGGTCAAGTAACACAATATTTGACTCTGAGGCATATACTAGTAAAACTTTACTAAAAAGCCAGCATTCTAAAAGTTAACAAATGGTTAAATTTCACAATCATACTTCTGTAAATGCGATTTTTTCCCCATTTTTTATGCTGTCATTCATGTATTTTGAATGTCACTCGGTCCCTTTACCGTTCTTTTGTGGGCTTTTGTTTTGAGAGAGACTTTTCTTCTTTGTGTGTTTCCTCTTTAAGAAACCAAAACTTACGTATTCGCGCCACAAACGCAATCGCTTGTGCTTACTGTGCAATCTACTAATAAACATTTCAATCAATCAATCAAAAGCTAGCGCACTCGGGAGGCAAAAAGAGATACAAAAAGGTGTAGATGTATTTCAGACTGTTTGTTTGAGCAAACATTTGTGTATGTGTTAATAATATATTGTAAGTGAATGTGTACTTATTTAAATTGTTCATGATTGAAGCTGTATATATATATGTCAGATTGAGAAAGTACATAATGAGAATACACTTGAAAGCTTGTGATGAGAATTATTGGTGGTACTACAAAACCCCAAAACCAGTGAAGTTGGCACGTTGTGTAAATTGTAAATAAAAACAGACTAAAATGATTTGCAAATCCTTTTCAACCTAAATTCAATTGAATACACTGCAAAGACAAGATACTTAACGTTCGAACTGGAAATTTTTGTTATTTTTTGCAAAATTAGCTCATTTGGAATTTGATGCCTGCAACATGTTTTAAAAAAAGCTGACACAAGTGGCAAAAAAGACTGAGAATGTTGATGAATGCTCATCAAACACTTATTTGGAACGTCCCACAGGTGAACAGGCTAACTGGAAACAGGTGGGTGCCATGAATGGGTATAAAAGCACTTTCCATGAAATGCTCAGTCATTCACAAACAAGGATGGGGCGAGGGTCACCACTTTGTGAACAAATGCGTGAGCAAATTGTCCAACAGTTTAAGAACAACATTTCTCAAAGAGCTATTGCAAGGAATTTAAGGATTTCACCATCTACGGTCCGTAATATCATCAAAAGGTTCAGAGAATCTGGAGAAATCACTGCACGTAACAGTGAATGCCTGTGACAGTGGATCCCTCAGGCGGTACTTCATCCACAAGTGACATTAGTGTGTAAAGGATATCGCCACACGGGCTCAGGAACACTTCAGAAAAACTGTCAGTAACTAGTGTGTCGCTACATCTGTAAGTCCAAGTCAAAACTTTACTATACAAAGTGAAAGCCATTTATCAACAACACCCAGAAACGCAGCCGGCTTCGCTGGGCCCGAGCTCATCTAAGATGGACTGATGCAAATTGGAAAAGTGTTCTGTGGTCTGACGAGTCCACATTTCATATTGTTTTTGGAAACTGTGGACGTCGTGTCCTCCAGACCAAAGACGAAAAGAACCGTCCGGATTGTTATAGGCTCAAAGTTCAAAAGCCAGCATCTGGGATGGTATGGGGGTGTATTAGTGCCCAAGGCATGAGTAACTTACACATCTGCGAAGGCGCCATTAATGCTGAAAGGTACATACAGGTTTTGGAGCAACATATGTTGCCATCAAAGCAACGTTATCATGGACGCCCCTGCTTATTTCAGCAAGACAATGCCAAGCCACGTGTTACAACAGCGTGGCTTCATAGTAAACGAGTGCGGGTATTAGTCTGGCCTGCCTGTAGTCCAGACCTATCTTCCATTGAAAATGTGTGGCGCATTATGAAGCCTAAAATACCCCAACGGAGACCCCGGACTGTTGAACAACTTAAGCTGTACATCAAGCAAGAATGGGAAAGAATTCCACCTGAAAAGCTTCAAAAGTTGGTCTCCTCAGTTCCCAAACGTTCACTGAGTCTTGTTAAAAGGAAAGGCCATGTAACACAGTGGTAAAAATGCCCCTGTGCCAACTTTTTGCAATGTGTTGCTGCCATTAAATTCAAAGTTAATGATTATTTTCAAATAAAAAATTAAGTTTCTAAGTTTGAACATTAAATATCTTGTCTTTGCAGTCTATTCAATTGAATATAATTTGAAAAGGATTTGCAAATCATTGTATTCCGTTTTTTATTTACGTTTTACACAACGTGCCAACTTCACCGGGCTTGGGTTTTGTACAGCAAATGTAATTTTTTCTTTTTTTATTCTATAGTTTTCACGGTACACATGGTACACAATATTAATCAGAGAATTAAAGGTACCCGTCTGAAAGTCAACGTCTGAATCATTCCGAGTAGCAGCTACACTAACCATCCCATGTATCTTTAGCGGTGGATGGAAGGGAAATTACGAAGCAAAAACAACAAACACCTCAATGTGCTTCCAAGCGGAATACAGAAGGTTCCATTGAAAAATGTTGTTTTGTGTTAAGTGAACCCCGCTGGTCAACACACAGGATGACGGATCGATGGAGGCGTGACAGCTTGTCCGTCACGCTCATATAAACGTCCCGATGATACAGAGACGACTGAGACAAGGACACCAGTTCAAAGATTGGACCCCCTGCCCCTCCCTTTCAGGCTCTCTTTTAGCAGATTTCCGTGCAAAGCATTATAACCTTTGTGAATTATTTAGTTTATTGACCTCTGTGGGGATTTAATGTGAAGGTTGTTTCCTTGCTGGCAGAGTGAGCGCCGGCGGGGTCCTCAGGTGACACGGCCAAGGTCGCCTGTCCCCCTCCAGTTAATAATATATTTGTCACACGCAGCGTTAGCCTCGACACGTCGCTACTGCCTTCCACTTGATTAGCGCCGCCAATAAGGGCTGCCAGAGATAATAAAGTAGACGTTGGCTTAAGGAGACATGTCAAATGTCTCCGCTCACACAGATCCGCTACATAGATATAGTGTGTACACACACGCACACACATACACACACACACACACACACACACACATCCCGTCTGTTATTGTTTTATTGTTTCCAAGATGAAGGTTAAAAGGAGATGCTGAACAGACAGAACAGTCCGAAGGCCATTGAGGGTCTGTCTGCAGCAGGCAGTATTGAACCGCCAAAGAACCACACAACACACACGATGCAGTGTCGGGTCAAGTCCGTTAAAAGTCGGATTCGACATGTTTTCACGGTTCTGTGTAAACTTACATACAAATCTCTCATCAAGTCGTTGGACAAACGCTAGCAGTGGAGTAGCCAAAATTAATCCTTAAGTGAGAGTACTTTAAAGCAGTGATTCTCAAGTAGTGGAGCGGGTCCACGTCGGGGGGCGCCGTGAATGGCATGTATCTTGACTAGGGATGATGTTTGATAAGAAATTATCGAGTTCGAGCCTATTATCGAATCCTCTTATCGAACCGATTCCTTATCGATTCTCTTATGGAGTCCAGATAGGTTGTTGTATATGGAAAAAAACACACAATATTTGGTTTAACAAAAGCTCACTTTTATTATATAAGAAAAAAATAAAATCTAATAAATAAATAAATATTGACTGTTACCCCCCTAAAAAAATAAAATAAAAAAAATAAATATTGACTGTTGTTACCCAAAGTATATTAAGTGGGATTTTTAAGTAAAACAAATATATACAGTAACACAAAAACAACCTGTCTCTGTGATCACTATAGGTGTATAAATAATACTATAGTGTTAAATAAAATCAGTCCCTTGGGCACAAAACTGAAAATAATACAGCTCTCTTCTGCTGCTATTTGACATAACTGTTTGTTATGATGCTTTGACATTTTTGCATTTTATTTCTTTATTGAAAGAAAATTCTATGAAGTGAAAAGTTGTTTGCAAATGTGGTTACAATGCTAAAAAATGAAAAGTTAAAGCTAAAAAAAGAAATACACTTTATTGAGTTAACATTATTTCTTTATAGGGGGAAAGATGTGATGTTATGAGCTAGGAATATAACAACTACACTACCCAGCATGCAGCGGGAGTGACGAGCATGCGCGGTAGCCCCCGAAAAGTGTTGTTGCATGTCACCACCCGGCAGCTAAGAATGAGGTTATGAGCACGCTGTGAAAGTAAACGTCAAGAACTCAGCCAACACGCCTCGTCTGCATTATTTATAATTAGACAGACAACACATATACAGTGTGATTTTGTTTTGTTTACAAGGAAAGAAAAACAAAAGTTAAAAAAGGGAGATGTCATATATGTATGTGCTGCGGTTGCTTTAAGAACGTTGCGACAGCTGCCGTAAAGGAGGTGCGTTGCTAGCCTGATTGTTATGTTTCCGGTTGGTCGTAAAAGTGTTCGTCATGTGTTTGTACTCTGCTCAAATCTCTCAGTAAAGTTATTCATTGGATTATACCTTTTGTTTTGAACTTTATTACACCTTGGAGCGCTTTTTCCGTTGCATTGTTTTTCCTGCTTTCGCTATCTGCGCCTAATGACTGAGCTACGTGACGTCATTTCTTGTGATGTCTCACGGGGCATTTCTGGTCGGGACGGGATTGGTCCCAGGGATTCGAATAAAGAAGCAACTCTTTTTCTTTACTATAGTGGTCTGGATGACGGGTACCGGTTCTCAAAAAGAGATTTGAGTCCGAGGACTTGGTTCTTTTCTTATCGAACAACCGGGAAAACCGGTTTCGAGTATCATCCCTAATCTTGACACATATATTTTGGTCCTGGGCATGACGTTAAAGTGCATCCGGCAGTGGAGGCTCCTCTATGGGGTCTTGGGGCACTAGGAGGTTAACCCCTTTACTACTGTTACCCCAGGTGGCCCTTGGCAAAGGCCTAGTACCTGACTGCCACCTAGCCGGGGATACGGTGAAGACCTCAACGGCGGAGCAGGCGGAAGACGGTAGATACAAGAACTACCGCAACGGCTGCGATGGCGGAAGAAGGCACCCCCACATCCATGTGGGCCCAGTTATGGGGAAATAGCAACCCAAGACCTCAACGGTGGAACAGGCGGAAGATGATTGCTAACCCAATATGTCCTCTACAATCCGTGACGTCATCATACCGAGACGTTTTCAGCAGGATATTTCGCGGGAAATTTAAAATTGCACTGTACTAATCTGACCCGGCCGTATTGGCATGTGTTGCAATGTTAAGATTTCATCATTGATATATAAACTATCAGACTGCGTGGTCGGTAGTAGTGGGTTTCAGTAGGCCTGTAAAGGCCTACTGAAACCCACTACTAAACTAAATGTTCCAGTAGGCCTTTAAAGGCCTACTGAAACCCACTACTACCAACCACGCAGTCTGATAGTTTATATATCAATGATGAAATCTTAACATTGCAACGCATGCCAATACGGCCGGGTTAACTTATAAAGTGCAATTTTAAAATTCCAGCCACACTTCCGGTTGAAAAACTCCTTTGGATATGATTTATGCGTGTGACGTCACAAAAGCAACGGAAGTGGTTGGACCCCATCGGACCCGATAGAAAAGCCTCTTGTTTTCTTCGACAAAATTCCACATTATTCTGGACATCTGTGTTGGTGAATCTTTTGCAATTTGTTTAATGAACAATGGAGACTGCAAAGAAGAACGTTGTAGGTGGGATCGATCGGTGTCTTAGCGGCTAAGTACAATACTGTAATATCTGTGATATTTGCATTAGTGTACTGTGTCTTTAAGGGTTTGGGGAACGCGCATGCGCGAGTGAGTTGGCGGAGAACTTGAGTGTGTGTGAGCGTGAGTTTTGGCTAACAGCAGCTTGTGTATGTGTGTGCGTTACTTTTTGAACTACAACCAGTTACCGCTTGTTAATAAAGCGATTGAGCAGCGCATCCTCGTCTGTGTGACTCCTTCTCCACTGCGGGGCATTACAATACTTACAGCAACACAACAAGGACTACTTACCCTGACGCATAGCCGATGCTTGCCGCCAAACCCACGGATGAAGTCCTTCGTCGCGCCGTTGATCGCTGGAATGCAGGTGAGCACGGCTGTTGATGAGCAGATGAGGGCTGGCTGGCGTAGGTGGAGCGCTAATGTTTGATCATAGTTCTGTGAGGTCCAGTTGCTAAGTTGCTAAATTAGCCTTAGCGTCGTTAGCAACAGCATAGTTAAGCCTTACCAGGCTGAGAATTTTTAACCGTGTAGTTACATGTACATGGTTTAATATTATTGTTGGTCTTCTGTCTATCCTTCCAGTCAGGGGTTTATTTATTTTGTTTCTATCTGCATTTGAGAACGACGCTAGCACGTTAGCTCAGTAGCTAAGTGTGTCACCGATGTATTGTCTTGGAGATACAAGTCACTTTAAATGTCCATTTCGCGTGCTCGACTCTCATTTTCAAGAGGATATAGTATCCGAGGTGATTTAAAATACAAATCCGTGATCCACAATAGAAAAAGGAGAGAGTACATAGTTCTGTGAGGTCCGGTTGCTAAGTTGCTAAATTAGCCTTAGCGTCATTAGCAACAGCATAGTTAAGCCTTACCAGGCTGAGAATTTTTAACCGTGTAGTTACATGTACATTGTTTAATATTATTGTTGGTCTTCTGTCTATCCTTCCAGTCAGGGGTTTATTTATTTTGTTTCTATCTTCATTTGAGAACGATGCTAGCACGTTAGCTCAGTAGCTAAGTGTGTCACCGATGTATTGTCTTGGAGATAAAAGTCACTTTAAATGTCCATTTCGCGTGCTCGACTCTCATTTTCAAGAGGATATAGTATCCGAGGTGGTTTAAAATACAAATCCGTGATCCACAATAGAAAAAGGAGAGTGTGGAATCCAATGAGCCAGCTTGTACCTAAGTTACGGTCAGAGCGAAAAAAGATACGTGCATCACTGCCTCTCAAGTCCTTCACTGTAACGTTCCTCATCTACGAATCTTTCATCCTCGCTCAAATTAATGGGGTAATCGTCACTTTCTCGGTCCGAATCTCTCTCGCTCCATTGTAAACAATGGGGAATTGTGAGGAATACTAGCTCCTGTGACGTCACGCTACTTCCGGTACAGGCAAGGCTTTTTTTTTATCAGCGAGCAAAAGTTGCGAACTTTATCGTCGATTTTCTCGACTAAATCCTTTTAGCAAAAATATGGCAATATCGCGAAATGATCAAGTATGACAGATAGAATGGATCTGCTATTCCCGTTTAAATTAAAAAAAATCATTTCAGTAGGCCTTTAACATGAAATATTAACAGTCGCGTGTAGCGAACAAGATGGAAAGGCTAAGTCGACGGCGAGGCAGGTATAAATAGCTCTCTGATTAGTGTTTAGGAGTAGGTGAGCGTCCTGACCACTAATCGGAGGCAGGTGCAATAAATCAACGCTCATGGAAACCATGGAACTAAGGAAGCGCTGAAACAGAAATTGACAATAAACCTAGGAGAACTTCAACAAACACAAAACAGCATATGGCCTAGCATGAAAAGTATTTACAAATATGTTTCTTAACTAAACTGTCAACAAAATTAAATTACAAATAAAAGTACAGCTTCACCACTTTAGTCATAATTTTTGCGCTTCTAAAAAACGTTTCTTTGACTTTAGCTTCAGATTTAATCTGGTTGTTTGAGATTGTCATGACTGCCACAAGTGGTGGAAAAGTGTATTACAACTGAGTACTGCTGAGAAACAGATATTTTGTGGCCTAACAATTGGCCCCGGCCATAGGTTAAGAAACCCTGCCCTACACCATTTTTGAGTCGTTTTCAACTATCAACGTTTTTAAAACGGTAAAGACCAAAAAATAACCTTTTTGTTTAGTTTTGTGTCCGTCTTATTAGGCCCGTGCCAAAATGGCGCCCGTAAGTGAACCAGCAATTGAGTTATGGCCGGGTGAAGGAGAGCAATGCAGCAGAGGTGGCAAATAATTTGTGGCACAGCGCACTAATGAAGTTTATGGAGGCGGTGATGACAGAGAGCAGGCGGTTTAAATCTTTCAGGGGTGAAAAAGTCTTAAGTGCAGCGTCATTGATTTGTTTCCATGAGTGCTGCTGTAGTAGAGAATTAAGTAATGACAGACAGTTGGAATGTTGCTAGGAAAAGTTGTGCAGTGGTTAAGCTGGGATGAAGTACAGCTACACTTTAAGAAAGGCGATCCTGGACTAAGTCATCACGCCATGGTCCACACGTGTACGTTTATTCAGCCATCTTTACCGTCTACACTGCAAAAACTGAAATCTAAGTAAGATGAAATATCTCAAATAAGGGTGATATTTGCTTATTTTTTGTCTGATAAGATAATTCTTATCACTAAGCAGATTTTATGTTAGAGTGTTTTACTTATTTTAAGGGTTTTGGTCCTAAATGATCTCAGTACGATATTACAGCTTGTTGCTGAGATTTTATGACCTATATTTAGTAAAACATGCTTGAAACTAGAATATCAATTGTTGCAAAGCTGTGTCATCAACACTCACAAGTATAAAACTACTTTTTTAAAGGAATAATTTCTTACTTCAAGCATGAAAAAAAAATCATGATGCCGAGCTCATATCATTATGCCAAGATAATGATTTACTTAATTTAAGAACATTTTTCAACATATTGAGCAAAAAGGTCTTTTTTTTTTCTACCAAGAAAAGGTGAGAATAGACTTATTTTAAGGTATTTTGGGGTTCATTGAGGTTAGTTAATTTTACTTGTTTTGGAAAGTCTTGACAAGCCGAATTTTCTCGTTCTATTGGCAGATAATTTTGCTTAGTTCAAATAAAATACCCCAAATGTTTTTTATTTTTTTTATTGTTTTTGAACACTGACTTTATGCAGTGTACGCAACATGATGTCACACAATGCAAAGAGCTGGCCTAAAAAAAAAAGCCTTTTAAAATGGATTAAAAAAAGCGATGATTCTTGAAAATTATGAATACATTTAGAATCAAAATAAATAAGAATAACGATTCAGATGTAAATCGATTTTTTTTGAGCACCCCGACTAGACATACGTAATAAGAGCACTTGCAGTACTTGAACAATATTGCAGTGTAAAACAACACATTTGTCAATAAAAACAAGTATCAAAAAATTATAGTTGCTTATTATTTACTCATACAAAGTCTCCAAGGCAGAAGCGTAGTAGAAAGTATCCAGTAACAAATGTGTCCGCATCAATTAACTTACTGCAGCTTGTGCTGAACTTCTATGTGTTGCCAAAAAAGTACAATTCACCACTTCAACTAAAAGGCACCTTAATCCAATCCAGACGGTTAATAATTAGGGATGTCCGATAATGGCTTTTTGCCGATATCCGATATTCCGATATTGTCCAACTCTTTAATTACTGATACCGATATCAACCGATACCAATATCAACCGATATATGCAGTCGTGGAATTAACACATTATTATGCCTAATTTGGATAACCAGGTATGGTGAAGATAAGGTACTTTTAAAAAAATTAATAAAATAAAATAAGATAAATAAATTAAAAACTTTTTCTTGAATAAAAAAGAAAGTAAAACAATTTAAAAACAGTTACATATAAACTACTAATTAATGAAAATTTGTAAAATTAACTGTTAAAGGTTAGTACTATTAGTGGACCAGCAGCACGCACAATCATGTTTTCTTACGGACTGTATCCCTTGCAGACTGTATTGATATATATTGATATATGATGTAGGAACCAGAATATTAATAACAGAAAGAAACATCTCTTTTGTGTGAATGAGTGTAAATGGGGGAGGGAGGTTTTTTGGGTTGGTGCACTAATTGTAAGTGTATCTTGTGTTTTTTATGTTGATTTAATTAAAAAAAATAAATAAATAAATAAAATAAAAATAAAAAAAATAAATAAACCGATACCGATAATTTAAAAAAACGATACCGATAATTTCTGATATTACATTTTAACGACATCTCTATTAATAATAGATAAGTTAGTGTTTTTCATACCTACCATTGTTCTCTATTTGACTAATTGTACTTGATCAAACCGTTTCTAATGTTCCATTCTAAAGAATAATAAAACATGTGTATGATATCAGCTGGTATCGTATCCAATATCTGTAGCATATCAGCAGTGAAAACTTTGTATCGGGACATCTTTAATAACAATATCAACAAAATGTTACAATTATTCCCAATTACTGTTGATTTTTTTTGCTGACAGCTAGTGGACAGAGTATATAATTAAGTTAAGTTCATGACGCACTAAGTAGAATGTTGTATTTGATTCTTGTTTACATTGACAAATCTGTTGTTTTACACTGCAATATTGTTCAATGAAGAACACTTATTATGTATAGACTTAGACTTAGACAAACTCTATTGATCCACAAGGGAAATTGTTCCAGTCTGATGTGATGTCTAGCTTGTGTGCTATTGTGTGCTTAGCTGTTGAGTAGCTCCTCGCTCCCAGTAGCCTATAGCCTACCATGTTTCCCTTTTGTAAATGCCTTGACTAAAATACAAGAACAGGCCAACCTTACTGGAGGAACATACCAGATCGGTTTCAGCCAGTACTCATGTCTCCGATATCGGCATCGTGTCAGAAGCGAAAAGTTGCATCGGGTCACCCCTTTTTGAAGTGAGCCAAAATGAAACAATGAAGACGACTTTGTTATGTTTGCAGGAGGAAGGAGACGGCACAGACAGGAGAGGCGTCGTTTAAGCTCAATTTATTTATATGTATATATACACTACTATATATATAAATAATAATATTAATAAACAAGGGTATGGAGTATGACTAAGCCAAAAAGATGTGTATGTGTGCGACTATGTGTGTTAATTAACTGTAGTGTTACCAGAAGTGTTGAGCGCAAGGCGGAAGTCCAAGAGGGGAAAGCTGGCTTCGAGGTCCGTGAGAACAGGCAGGAAGTCGGGGCAATAGCGAGGCGTCAAAGTCCGTGTCCAGGCGGGAGGTCGAAATCTAAAAGGCAGCCAGAGAAGCGAAGGGAACACAGGAAGACGAGACACACAGCTCGTGACACTACTGGAACGACACGACACAGGACAACGCACAATCAAACACGGAAGACGAGAAAACACAGAGAGGGAGAGTATAGAGCTTGATACGAGTTGGCTTACTGTACAAAACAGGAAACTACGTTCTGGCCCGGAACGCAGGTCTGCACTGGCTTAAGAAGTCCAGGACGCTCATCAATGACAGGTGTGATGAGTGCTGATTGATTGTAGGTGTGCACCGGAGCGGCTTCTGCAGGAGTGGTGCGCGCATGTGCGCTCTAGGAGGCGCAATCAGCAGAGCGCACAGACGAGGGGGCATTGGAATGTGTCCTGGCCGTGACAGACATGACACACAATGAAAACAGATGTCAGTGTGAATCTGTGAGAACATTATCATGATCAATTACCTAGTGAATTTGTACAGTCTATTAATTAATGTCTATCCTGGATTTTAAAAATTCTGCACGCCATCCATAACCCGACTGATTCCGATCTTTTTGTACCCAACCCATCTTTTCTTCAACATGGCAATTGGCTTAATGCTTTGTATCTTGTTTTGTCTAAATCCACATGGCCCATCACTGTATCCATAGAAGGTATGAAGAGGATTAATAGCTCCAATGGCCTCTATTATATTCGAGGCAGGTAGGTGTCAAACTGAATTATCATCAGCGTGACCTTAATCTCTGTAGTTGTGCTCCACTAACAGCGCTAATAGACTAATATAGCAGATAGTTTGAGGAAGCTGATTGGTTTTGATATACAATTCCTCCTGTAGGACGTATGACCACAGAGGTCATGAGTTGAGACATTTATTGGTCAATTCTTTAGGGTGTAGTGAGACGAGGATTAGGGCCTTTACTTCCAACACAACCCAGAGCTCATTTGCAACCAGACAAGCCTTTTGTAACAGCAAATAAAACAATATTGATTTTTTTTTTGCAAGTGGCAACGGGTCTGTGCATTTTATTGATTAGGATTAAGCACTTATCACTCTTCAGACCCGGAGTTGGCCAATGTTAAGCACAGGTCTCAAGTCTTAATTACGACAGTGGCCATTACATGGTGCCTTGCCTAATGACACTCGAGCAGCATTGCTGCGTTTGACCTTCTCTATATGTGGCCTGGTAGAAGGAAGTGTTGACCCTATAAAAATGGATCGTAGATATGATGACATGTTTTCAACACCTTCAGTGCCTCAGTCAACTGAAGAGAAGGCCTAAAATGTATATCACAATCAACGTTCCCTCTAAGGCAGTGGTTCTTAACCTGGGTTCAATCGAACCCTAGGGGTTCGGTGAGTCGGCCTCAGGGGTTCGGCGGAGGTCAAAACACACCTGACTCATCGTGTAAATAAAAACTTCTCCCTATTGGCGTATTATGGATACGGCAACAGCAGAAGTCACACTGATTTGCAGGTGTGTAATTTGTTGTGAGTTTATGCACTGTGTTGGTTTTGTTCTTTGAACAAGGTGATGTTCATGCACGGTTCATTTTGTGCACCAGTAAAAAACATGGTAACACTTTAGTATGGGGAACATACTCACCATTAATTAGTTGCCTATTAACATGCAAATTAGTAACATATTGGCTCTTAACCAGTCATTATTAAGTACTTATTAATGCCTTATTCGGCATAACCTTATTATAACCCTAACCCTCTAACCCTAACCCTAACCCTAACCAAATAACTCTAAATTAAGTCTTTGTTACTTAGAATATGTTCCCCATACAAAAGTGTTACCAAAAACATATAACTTTGTCTTGAATTTTTTTTTCACTAAAGAAGGGTTCGGTGAATGTGCATATGAAACTAATGGGGTTCGGTACCTCAAACAAGGTTAAGAACCACTGCGCTAAGGTGTGCGCCTGCGCAATTGTGCACTGCTCACGCGTCCTCTGCCCACAGCAAATTAATTCCGCGCAGAAAATCAAAAATCCCATCTGAACTCTAAACGAAATAAACACATTACAATTTATTCTGTATGATTTTGCAATGCAACTCTGTGAGTGACAAGTGACGACAAGAGTGGCCCCAATGAATAAAACAATCTTTGTCAACACAGTTCAATTATCATCTGTCGAGACACTTTACGGACAGGAATTCCATCCATCACTTTATTGGGTAAAAACCACACCAAAAACATGAGTAAAAAAACTTTTATCTAGAAAACTGGTCATTTTCTGCCATACAAATCAGGCCTAAACCAACTTTGTCATAAGTCATATCAACAGAAGCTGCTCTCTCACCTGCACGCTGCACTAACACACGCACTCATGGCACTTAGCCAGTGCTGCGTTTATGGCCACACAAAAAGTCGGACAACCCCAACGCCACACAATGTGTTAATGCCAGGTTGTAACACTCTGACTCCTCAATCAGATGTGTGCTTATTTTACTGTCATTTATTAAGGATGTTAATCTAAGGATATTATTCATGAAATGTTGTCACTAGATTTCATAAATGCTAATAAAAAGATGTATTTTACAGACAGAAAGTTACTGGAACTAAATGTAATCTCTGAAAGGGGTAACATTTCTTTTAAAGGCAGGACCCGCAGCCAGACATACTATACTAGCACATAGGTCATGAAAAACATGTTTTTTTGTTATTGTCATTGTAAGGGGGCAAAATCACTTATATCAGAAAATAATTTTAATAAAACATTTAAATTGTTATGATGTCAGGTTTGGTACAGGTGTGACGCTGGTGTGGCCACAGTGTGCACGTCTGATGTTGCTCACATGTGCTCCACTGAATGCTCAGGGAGTTTGTGCGTTTGCTCATACACATGAAAAATTAGAGGGAACATTGATCACAATATATATCGGAGATGCTTGCAATAACGATGTATATCACAGTATGTTATTTGGCATATAAATGATAATAGGACAGTTTTTTAAAACGTGTTATAAAGGCTCCTAATTAAACATATTGCATCCATTGTGATGAGGTAGCGACTTGTCCAGGGTGTACCCCGCCTTCCGCCCGAATGCAGCTAAAATTGGCTCCAGCACCCCCCGCGACCCTGAACGGGACAAGCGGTAGAAAATGGATGGATGGATGGATGGCATCCGTTGTATTACTTTCTCAAAGCTACGATTAATGCATTTGTTGATTTACTGTTAATATCTGGTTACTTTATGTTGTAACACGATTCTATCTATACTTCTGTTAAAATGTAGAAAGCACTTATTTTTGTATTGTTTGATACTTAACTGTTATCGGTCTTTTGGTGCCTCCTGCTGCCGTAGTCTCTCTCCTGTGCATTTTTTCTGTTTTGGTTGCCATTAGGGATGTCCGATAATATCGGCCTGCCGATATTATCGGCCGATAAATGCGTTAAAATGTAATATTGGACATTATCAGTATCGGTTTTTTTTTTTATCTGTATCGTTTTTTTTGTTGTTTTTTTTTAAATTAAATCAACATAAAAAACACAATATACACTTACAATTAGTGCACCAACCCAAAAAAACTCCCTCCCCCCATTTCTTTCTGTTATCAATATTCTGGTTCCTACATTATATATCAATATATATCAATACAGTCTGCAAGGGATACAGTCTGTAAGCACACATGATTGTGCGTGCTGCTGGTCCACTAATAGTACTAACCTTTAACAGTTAATTTTACTCATTTTCATTAATTACTAGTTTCTATGTAACTGTTTTTATATTGTTTTACTTTCTTTTTTATTCAAGAAAATGTTTTTAATTTAGTTATCTTATTTTTTATTTATTTTTATAAAGTACCTTATCTTCACCATACATGGTTGTCCAAATTAGGCATAATAATGTGTTAATTCCACGACTGCATATATTGGTTGATATCGGTATCGGTTGATATCGGTATCGGTAATTAAAGAGTTGGACAATATCGGAATATCGGATATCGGCAAAAAGCCATTATCGGACATCCCTAGTTGCCATGGTACCTAAGGGAAGGAGGGAGTGACGAGCACAGTTGTAGCCGTTTTACCTCCACCTATTTAGTCTCCCCTCACGCAGTCCCTACTCGTGACTCCACGCCTCTTCAGCTTGCTTCCAGTTCCTCCTGCAAGTTCCACTTTGTTGGTATTGTATTTTAGTAATGTAATTACCTGCACTTCCCTTGTCATGCCACACTAAGAAATGGCTTCTGTCTGGCCACTACACCATGCAGGGATGACTGGTTTCCTGCAGAGATGGTTGTTCTTCTGGAAGGTTCTCCTCCCTCTACAGAGGAACGCTGTAGCTTTGACAGAGTGACCATCGGGTTCTTGGTCGCCTCCCTGACTAGACTAAGATGAATGCAGCAATGTACAGAGACATCCTAGATGAAAACCAACACTTCCCATCCAACCTGATGGAGCTTGAGAGGTGCTGCAAAGAAGAATGGGCGAAACTTCCCAAAGATAGGTGTGCCAAGCTTGTGGCTTTGTATTGAAAAATAATTGAGGCTGCAACTGCTGCCAAAGGCTGTGAATACATACTGTATGTACTTGTGATAGTTTTTTTGTTGTTGTTTTTTTTAATAAAAAAATAAAAAAATCACACTGCCATTTGTATTGTCTATAAAATGTTGAGAACAAAAATGAGTATTTTCCATTTTGGATAAAGGCTGTAACATAACAAAATGTGAAGTGAAGCTTTGTGAATACTTTCCGGATGCACTGTAAATATTGATCACATATGATTGCATCATGCAGACACAAACAAACAAAAAAAACATTACCTCAACACCCACATAAAACGCGGTGGCCTCTGCAATGCTGCGCGCAAAAAAAAAACTGCAGAGCTCCTGTAGCCAGCAGTCAGTAGAGCGGCGACATCTTTTGTTACCTACAAAATGTATAATTAGAATCGGTCTAAGCTTGGGCCCCTGGAGAGGGGGTCCAGACTGAGACCAAGGGAAAAAACAACTCATAGCCATAGCACACATCCCTCTTACATGTGTGTAAGAGGGAAACATCCAACATCAAAGAACACAAAGGACATTAAAGACATTAAAAGAGCAGAGCTGATGCAACCAGCCACTTTTACATACAGCTATGAATAAAAAGTAAAAGAAACATATACACTGTGGTGGCCTCTGCGGTGTTCCACGCCATCTTCTGCTGGGGTGAAGGGAGCATGGCCAGAGACAGGAGCAGACCCAACAAAGCAACCAAGAGAGCCGACTCCACTCCCGGCCGCCCACTAACTCGGCCAGTGTCCAGTCCGCATGGATGAGCGAGGATACGTCCAAGGAGACTGAGGTGTCTGATACCTGCTCATTCAGCCAAGACACTGGGAAGCCTGTCCGTCCCGGCGCTCAGCGCCAGCTCCGCAGCCTTGTCTCTTCATCCGCATCTCCTCCAGTCTCTCCAAACGGACTCTGGTGTGGCAGAGACCCAGCAGCTGGTCTCCATGGCCAAAAGGCTCCCGGGAGGCAGATCCAGAAGTTTACAAAAAAGCACCGCAGAAGTCACGAAAGTGCCAGCCCTTGTCACATAGTCCCAAAGGGTCCCGAACCAAAAGGCAAAAAAAAAATATATATATATATTAAAATCGCCTTGGAGCTCGTGAAAGGTAATTCTATATTATAAATCATGACTCTCATCGTGATGGCAGAATGATGTGAACATAAACTGTAAAGTTTGTACACTTTGACAACAAGTTTAGACCCGAAAATGGCGAGAAAGACAGGCGAAAGACGGCAATTTGCACCCACCTTTTTTAACCTTTTACAAGGATTACAAGTCATTATTCATCTAAACGGGAAGATATGAAAATCCTAACAGTCGGCATCACAGTGAGAGCAGACATTGTGCAGTAGGTGATATTTTATTATGTTTGTTGTCTTGCATGATGTCTGCATGAGTAGTGAGCAAAATGAGCAAAATATGTAAATATTACATTTTATTATTAATGTGCTTGTTATTACATTACATATGTATATGCAACCTTGATGGAAGTGTTTGAATGTTTTATTAAGGGCTTTATAGGCAGAATAGAGCAACTCCCATTGATCACACTTTTTTGCTATTTAGAAAGCATATAAAAACAAAAACATACATATATGTGAGCTTGTCCGACTTACATTGTGAATGATAGGCAAAATTCCCAAAAAGGGCAGTTCCCCTTTGAAAAAAAAATAAAAAATACAAAACAAGGATTTTGTGATAATTATCTAATCACTGTAGTATCGACCACATTACTGATACTAATTATCGTTACTAATTAATTGGTAGCGATACGCCCAGCCCAAGTCTGTTTACATGCTCTAGCTTAGGGGTGTTAGGACTTGGCAAGAATGAGGACTCAGTTGCAGACGGGAAACGTTTGACGCAGGCTTTTATTCTGCTGTTTTCTATGATCTCTCTTCAGACAGAGTGAATAAACAATTGGCTACAAACTCTATACTTGATATACTAGAGTAAAAAGGAAACGTAGCACAGGGCATAAAACAATAAACAGAAAATCACTCCAAAGGGAGGAAAAAGGACAATATCAAAATTTACACTGATCTAATAACAAAAGCAACAATTTATGATAAGCTACACAAAAGGAAAAGCGCTCACAAAGAGGAAGAGACAAAACGCTATAAACAGAAACTACTCTATAAAGAGTTAAGAAATATCTATAAATTAAAGCGCTCCAAGAGGAGGGAAAAAAAGGCAGAGCACTATGAAATTAGCTCAAACAAAACTGACCAAAAACTTTAGCAAATCAAAATCACTCTTCAGAGGGAACAGATTTTCAAACATATGAACCCTAAAGTGTATCTTATTCACCATTTTATTGGCAGCAGTTAACGGGTTATGTTTAAAAGCTCATACCAGCATTCTTCCCTGCTTGGCACTCAGCATCAAGGGTTGGAATTGGGGGTTAAATCACCAAAAATTATTCCCGGGCGCGGCACCGCTGCTGCCCACTGCTCCCCACTGCTCCCCTCACCTCCCAGGGGGTGAGCAAGGGGATGGGTCAAATGCAGAGGACACATTTCATTACACCTAGTGTGTGTGTGACAATCATTGGTACTTTAACTTAACTTTAACTTTACACATACAAACTGTAGCACACAAAAAAGCACATTTAATAAAAAAAACGTTATTATGGTCTTACTTTTACTTAAAAATGAAGTCCATGCGCCGCTGCTGGGCCACAACATTAGGTACACCTGCAGACTGCAGCAAGGATTTCATATTTCAGTCATTCACAACTCCTCCAACACGAACATTATTGTTTTTGCACTTTTTGGCTTCTTATTAAATAACTTTTTTAAATAGATTCAATCTTGCACGTGGAAACTTTAAGTGTGGGCTTTAGTTGATAGAACACTCCCGTCAGGGGGTGCATTCTACGGCGGGGGTGCATTATCCACCAGGAGACGGGATTATTGCGAGCTTCAGCCAGTGCGTCTTCGCAGCCATTTTATGATTGCTCAGCACAAGAAATACGTTACACACATACAGTTGTTGACAAATTACACTGTACATTATATACCTCAGCTAACTAAACTATGGAAATGTATAATATAATTCATACAGCAATACTGTCTCACTGCACAGCAGGCCAGCAGTTAGCCGAGTCATTGCGTAATCCATGTTGAGGCTCAAGTCAGTGACGTGCCTCAACTGGCTGGTGACTCACCGCAAGTCTGTTCTCAGTATTTGAATGGCAAATGTGAAAATTCAGCGATTTTGAATACAAATAATCTAAAACTGGTGAAGTTGAATGGAAAATAACTTTATAGTATAATCACTGGATACATATAACAATCTAATGATTTTTTTTTCTTTTTACATTTTTTTTCTTTCCATGATGGCACGTGAGGCCCCGCCTCACCTGCCTCCCCTGACTGCACGTCACTGGTATGTATATACATAAATATGTATGTATATACACTATATTATTATTATTATTATATAGTGTATATATATATATATATATATATATATATATATATATATATATATATATATATATATATATATATATATATATATATATATATATATGTATGTATGTATATATATATATATATATATATATATATATGTATGTATATATATATATATATATATATATATATATATATATATATATATATATATATATATATATATATATATATATATATATATATATATATATATATATTCATACTATATATAAGTTACTTTACATGCAGTCAGCGTTCGGCCCTTAATCGATCAATCAATCAATCAATGTTTATTTATATAGCCCGGCGTGGCGAAGTTGGTAGAGTGGCTGTGCCAGCAATCGGAGTGTTGCTGGTTACTGGGGTTCAATTCCCACCTTCTACCTTCCTAGTCACGTCCGTTGTGTCCTTGGGCAAGACACTTCACCCTTTGCCTCTGATGGCTGCTGGTTAGCGCCTTGCATGGCAGCTCCCGCCATCAGTGTGTGAATGTGTGTGTGAATGGGTAAATGTGGAAATACTGTCAAAGCGCTTTGAGTACCTTGAAGGTAGAAAAGCGCTATAGAAGTACAACCCATTTATCATTTATTTATTTATAAATCACAAGTGTCTCAAAGGGCTGTACAAGCCACAACGACATCCTCGGTACAGAGCCCACATACGGGCAAGGAAAACTCACCCCAGTGGGACGTCAATGTGAATGACTATGAGAAACCTTGGAGAGGACCGCATATGTGGGTAACCCCCCCCCCCCTCTAGGGGAGACCGAAAGCAATGGATGTCGAGTGGGTCTGACACAATATTGTGAAAGTCCAACACATCAGCGAAAGTCCAGTCCATGGTGGGGCCAGCAGGAACCATCCCGAGCGGAGACGGGTCAGCAGCGTAGAGATGTCCCCATCCGATGAACAGGCTAGCGGTCCACCCCGGGTTGGGAGCAGAGTAGAAAAGAAAAGAAAAGAAACGGCAGATCAACTGGTCTAAAAAGGGAGTCTATTTAAAGGCTAGAGTATACAAATGAGTTTTAAGATGAGACTTAAATGCTTCTACTGAGGTAGCATCTCTAACTTTTACCGGGAGGGCATTCCATAGTATTGGAGCCCGAATAGAAAACGCTCTATAGCCCGCAGACTTTTTTTGGGCTCTGGGAATCACTAATAAGCCGGAGTTCTTTGAACGCAGATTTCTTGCCGGGACATATGGTACAATACAATCGGCAAGATAGGCAGGAGCTTGACCGTGTAGTATTTTATACGTAAGTAGTAAAACCTTAAAGGCCTACTGAAATGATTTTTTTTTATTTAAACGGGGATAGCAGATCTATTCTATGTGTCATACTTGATCATTTCGCGATATTGCCATATTTTTGCTGAAAGGATTTAGTATAGAACAACGACGATAAAGATTGCAACTTTTGGTATCTGATAAAAAAAGGCTTGCCCCTACCGGAAGTAGCGTGACGTAGTCAGTTGAACATATACGCAAAGTTCCCTATTGTTTACAATGATGGCCGCATGAAGTGAGAGAGATTCGGACCGAGAAAGCGACAATTTCCCCATTAATTTGAGCGAGGATGAAAGATTTGTGGATGAGTAAAGTGCAAGTGAAGGACTAGTGGGGAGTTGAAGCTATTCAGATAGGGAAGATGCTGTGAGAGCCGAGGGTGACCTGATATTCAGCTGGGAATGACTACAACAGTAAATAAACACAAGACATATATATACTCTATTAGCCACAACACAACCAGGCTTATATTTAATATGCCACAAATTAATCCTGCATAAAAACACCTGCGTGTTTGTTATGCTAGCTCCTAGCTCCTCTGCTAGCTCCTAGCTCCATAGAACACGCCAATACAATTCAAACACCTGATCAACACACACAATCACTCAGCCCAAAAGACCGTTTACCTAACCCAAGGTTCATAAAGCTTATATATTTTTAAAAAGTTACGTACGTGACGCGCACATACGGTCAAGTTATCGAATGTTTAGCAGCCAAGGCTGCATACTCACGGTACCTGATATTCAGCTGGGAATGACTACAACAGTAAATAAACACAAGACATATATATACTCTATTAGCCACAACACAACCAGGCTTATATTTAATATGCCACAAATTAATCCTGCATAATAACACCTGCGTGTTTGTTATGCTAGCTCCTAGCTCCTCTGCTAGCTCCTAGCTCCATAGAACACGCCAATACAATTCAAACACCTGATCAACACACAATCACTCAGCCCAAAAGACCGTTCACCTAACCCAAGGTTCATAAAGCTTATATATTTTTAAAAAGTTACGTACGTGACGCGCACGTACGGTACGGTACGTGTTATGCTAGCTCCTAGCTCCTCTGCTAGCTCCTAGCTCCATAGAACACGCCAATACAATTCAAACACATGATCAACACACACAATCACTCAGCCCAAAAGACCGTTCACCTAACCCAAGGTTCATAAAGCTTATATATTTTAAAAAAGTTACGTACATACGCAAAAAAAAGCCAAAGCTGCATACTCACAGTAGCACGTCTGCGTCTTTGTCATCCAAATCAAAGTAATCCTGTTAAGAGTCTGTGTTGTCCCAGTTCTCTACAGGCGTCTGTGTATCCAAATCAAAAGTCCTCCTGGTTAGAGTCTCTGTTATCCGAGTTCTTCCATCTTGACTGCATCTTTCGGGAATGTAAACAAAGAAGCGCCGGCTGTGTACTGTTGTGGCTGACTACGTTCGAAAAATACGTCCATTTCGCACCGACAACTTTCTTCTTTGCTTGCTTGGCTTCCTTCTCCATAATGCAATGAACATGATTGAAACAGATTCACGAACACAGATGTCCAGAATACTGTGGAATTATGAAATGAAAACAGAGCTTTTTCGTATCGGCTTCAATGTGGAAGGCATACCCGTGTTCGCCGGGCTACGTCACGCGCATACGTCATCCTCAGAGGCGTTTCGAACCGGAAGTTTAGCGGCAAATTTAAAATGTCACTTTATAAGTTAACCCGGCCGTATTGGCATGTGTTATAATGTTAAGATTTCATCATTGATATATAAACTATCAGACTGCGTGGTCGGTAGTAGTGGCTTTCAGTAGGCCTTTAAAGTCGCATTTTAGGTGCACAGGAAGCCAGTGCAAGTGAGCCAGTATAGGCGTAATATGATCAAACTTTCTTGTTTTTGTCAAAAGTCTAGCAGCCGTATTTTGTACCATCTGTAATCTTTTAATGCTAGACATAGGGAGGCCCGAAAATAAAACGTTACAGTAATCGAGACTGGAGATGTAACGAACGCATGGATAATGATCTCAGCATCGCTTGTGGACAAAATGGAACACATTTTAGCGATATTACGGAGATGAAAGAAGGCCGTTTTAGTAACACTCTTAATGTGTGACTCAAACGAGAGAGTTGGGTCAAAGATAATACCCAGATTCTTTACCGAGTCGCCTTGTTTAATTGTTTGGTTGTCAAATGTTAAGGTGGTATTATTAAATAGATGTCGGTGTTGAGCAGGACCGATAATCAGCATTTCCGTTTTCTTAGCGTTGAGTTGCAAAAAGTTAGCGGACATCCATTGTTTAATTTCATTAAGACACGCCTCCAGCTGACTACAATCCAGCGTGTTGGTCAGCTTTAGGGGCATGTAGAGTTGGGTGTCATCAGCATAACAGTGAAAGCTAACACCGTATTTGCGTATGATGTCACCTAGCGGCAGCATGTAAATACTAAAGAGTGCAGGGCCAAGAACCGAACCCTGGGGAACTCCGCACGTTACCTTAACATAGTCTGAGGTCACATTGTTATGGGAGACACACTGCATCCTGTCAGTAAGATAAGAGTTAAACCAAGACAAGGCTAAGTCTGTCATCCCAATACGCGTTTTGATACGCTCTAATAAAATATTAGGATCAACAGTATCGAAAGCGGCGCTAAGATCAAGAAGCAGCAACATAGATGAAGCATCAGAATCCATCGTTAGCAATAGATCATTAGTCATTTTTGCGAGGGCTGTCTCCGTAGAGTGATTTGCCCTGAAACCGGACTGAAAAGGTTCACAGAGATTGTTAGACGCTAAGTGTTCATTTAGCTGCTGTGCTAAAAATTTTTCGAGGATTTTCGAGATAAACGGAAGGTGGGACACCGGCCGGTAGTTTACCAGGAGATCAGGATCGAGGTTAGGTCTTTTGAGTAGAGGATGAATAACCGCTTTTTTGAATGCTAGGGGAACAGTGCCAGAGGAAAGTGATAAGTTTATAATATTTAACACTGATGGACCTAGTAATACAAAAAGCTCCTTGATAAGTTTCCCAGGAATTGGGTCAAGTAAACATGTTGTTTGTTTTGTCCCATTTACACATTTTAACAATTCCTCCAATGTTATTTCATCAAAGAGAGAGAAACTATTTTGGAGGGCAGTGTCCGTCGTATATACAGTCGTATCTGTGTTAATAGAACCCAGTTTTAGCTGAGATGCATTGTCTTTAATCTCTTTTCTAATGACTTAAATTTTCTTATTAAAGAAATTCATAGTCATCTGCTGAGTGGGTGGAGCTACTGGGAGGAGTCCCTTGTTGTGTTAGCGATGCTACTGTACTAAACAAAAATTTAGGATCATTTTTGTTGAGGTGGATGAGATTTGAGTAATATTTAGCTTTAGCTGAGGTAAGCATGCGTTTATAAGTTATTAAACTATCACTCCATGCTTGATGGAAAACCTCAAGTTTAGTCACACGCCATTTGCGTTCCAGCTTTCTACATGATAATTTCTGGGCTTTAGTTTCTTCTGTAAACCATGGGGTACGCCTTTTAGGGGCCCTTTTTAGCTTTAGCGGTGCTACACTATCAATGGTGTCGCGCAGGGCGTTATTAAAGTTGTTAGTGAGTTTATCAATAGAGCCCACATAATTTGGGAATGGTGCCATTACCGAAGGCAGTAAGTCAGTAAGAGTCGTCGTTGTGGCAGCATTAATGTTGCGGCTGCTATAGTAGTTATTATTATTATTATTAGTTTGTTGACAATGAGTCAGAACTTCGAATTTTATAAGGTAATGATCGGACATTACTTTAGTGTACGGGAGTATCGTAACATTGGAGGTGGTGACACCCCTGACAAGCACTAGATCTATCGTATTACCGTTGCGATGCGTGGGTTCATTTATTATTTGTGTAAGACCACAGCTATCAATTATAGTCTGGAGCGCCACGCATGGAGGGTCCGATGGGGTATTCATATGGATGTTAAAGTCTCCCATTATGATTATATTGTCGGCGTGCGTCACTAGATCAGCAACAAACTCTGAAAATTCATTGATAAAGTCCGAATAGGGCCCTGGGGGGCGGTAGATGACAGCCAGATGCAGAGGCAGCTGTGTGACAAACCTCAAAGTAAGCACCTCAAACGAGTTATATTTATTATTTAGGTCCGAGGTAAGGCTAAAGTTTTTGTTGTATATTAGTGCAACACCCCCACCCCTTTTAATAGGACGGGCAATATGTGTTCCCGTATAGCCAGGAGGAGACGCCTCACCAAGCGCAAAAAATTCGTCTGGTTTGAGCCAGGTCTCGGCTAGACCAACGACATCAAGATTGTTGTCTCTAATGACTTCATTAACTAATAACGTTTTGGAAGACAATGATCTTATGTTTAAAAAGCCCATATTATAGGTAGTGGGCTGTTTTGAGGAGTTTTTGTTGAAAGTATCCGTAGTAGCAATATTAATAATGTTACGTTTATTATGCGTAGTGCACTTTAAATAATTTCGACCATATCTAGGAATTGATATGACAGGAATTTTTAGATTGTTTGCCACCTCAGTAAAATGCATGTCCACCTCTGACGCATAAAAAACATTATGTGAGTTGTATATTATTCTAAGAGAATTGCTATGTGTGCAGGGATTATCCAGCCTGGCACTGGCCAGTTCTCGCTTAACAGACTCCTTATTAGCGCTTCTTTGAGGATTAGCCTTTAGCGCTAGCCCCGCTAACAACAACGCCTTTAGCTTTGTTGTTAGCCCCGCCCGACATCCCCGCTTCTGCTTCCGAGCACACCGCTTACGTCTCTTTCGTTGACGGTCTCCGCTGGTAGTCGACGCCGCTGCTTCAAAGGACACTGCTGGATGTAGCTCGCGAAGAATTCCCAAGCTAGCGAGTAGGTCCACCGTACACGCATCTTTCAGCCCAAAATGGCCCGGTCTCTCCACATCCAGAATCGTAAGTCGGTCGTAAGTGATCACGGAGTGAACACGCTGAGCCAGCCATGAAATTGACTGAATTGACGGGTATTTTTGCCAAATCGGTCTACACTTCCCAGAGCGCTTGCAAGAAGCTGCCGCCGTGAAGCGCCGCCATCTTGCGTGTCCAACAATTTTTTTAGCCCATTGCAGCCCCCAGGGCGAAAAGTTTGGACACCCCTGCTGTATTAAATATGACACAAATCTCAATTCAAACAACATGATTTTATTAGTCAATGTACCAACAGGATTTGTAGAGCAATACTACCTTATGTACCAGGGATGTTGGTCCTAGATTAACAGGCTAAAAGAGAAGATCTGCTGTCAATGCTGGCATGTTGGTACGAGGTCAATCAATGGTTCCTCTCCTCGCGCTGCCCCCTTGTTCGCTTTCTTTCCACTGATCTCCTCAGATCAGCAGAGGAGGCCCAAAAAAAAGAAAAATCAATGAAGTAAACCAATCAGTTGGCGGAAGATACAACGATGGCCTGAGGCCCACCCGGCTACCTGAGTTCCATTTTACGCATGGGCAGCCACAACACAAACACAAAGCTCTTGCCTCGACTCCCACCTTAAACAACACGAACACTGCAACCTCCTTTGTGACCTATTCTTAGGCAGACAAAACTCCCAAGGTGCACTGCAGCACAATACACCGTCTACCGATAGCAGGATATTGACCTGCAATCTTAGGGTCTGTGGCAGGATTGGATGCACCAATTTCCAAAATGTCAATCGGGGGGAAAAAAAAAAAAAAAACAGTCCTTTCTTCATCAAACATATTCTACCATTGCACATGTTGAGTCTCTATCTTATATTATATTGTTATCATTAATATTACATTATTGTGTTGCTCTATAGAATAGTTCTAAAAATAAGGCAAATTTGTAAATGGTAAATAAATGGTAAATGGGTTATACCTGTATAGCGCTTTCTACCTTCAAGGTACTCAAAGCGCTTTGACAGTATTTCCACATTCACCCATTCACACACACATTCACACACTGATGGCGGGAGCTGCCATGCAACACCCTAACCACGACCCATCAGGAGCAAGGGTGAAGTGTCTTGCTCAAGGACACAACGGACGTGACGAGGTTGGTAGAAGGTGGGGATTGAACTAGGAACCCTCAGGTTGCTGGCACGGCCACTCTCCCAAACGCGCCACATTGTAATTTCCTGTCGATTTATGTACAAGTCTAGTCTAAGAATTTTGCTTTTGTCTGCAAATGATGTGTAATATGAAGGGTACAATTAGTACTAAGCATGAATTAATTAAGTTAATAGCGGCTTTGGCTCTTGCGCCAAAAAGACAATCGCTTGACAATCAAGAGGAAGTTCAACTATAAGTATTGTACTGAATGTTTAGTGTACTAATACTGTACGACTACTGTTTTACTCTACTACTTCTGTACTGCTACTGTACGACCCCAGTTACACAACTGTATTGCTACTGTATGACTACTACATTGCTGTACAAATACTGTATGACTACTGTACTACTACCATATGATTACTATACTGATAGTGTACGACTACCGTTTCACTGTACGATTACTATACTATTAGGGTTGTTCCGATACCAATATTTTGGTACCGGTACCAAAACGTATTTTGATACTTTTCGATACTTTTCTAAATAAAGGGGACCACAAAAAAATGGCATGATAGGGTTTATTTTACCAAAAAATCTTAGGATACATTAAACATACATATTAAAAAAGACTACCTGTAAAAATTGATTATTAATCCACTTGTTCATTTACTGTTAATATCTGATTATTTTCCATTTCAACATGTTCTATCTACACTTCTGTTAAAATGTAATAATCACTTATTCTTCTGTTGTTTGGATGCTTTACATTAGTTTTGGATGAGACCACAAATTTCAATTGGTATCAGTCCGATACCAAGTAGTTACAGGATCATACATTGGTCATATTCAAAGTCCTCATGTGTCCAGGGACATATTTCCTGAGTTTATAAACTTAATAAGAATTTTTAAAAAAAGAGGAAAAAGATTTTGTGACGATAAAAAATATCGATGTAATCATAGTAGTATCGACGAGATACACTCTTGTACTTCGTATCATTACAGTGGATGTCAGGTGTAGATCCACCAATGGCATTTGTTTACATTCAGGAGCGCTATCTTTTGTTAGCGGTGACGCCGGTGAGCTACTGTAGCCTCCTACGGTGTGTCGTCAAACATGTTTAGCTATTCCTCGTCCTGCAGGGATGATACTTGTATGAAACCTACTTTATTTGTCGCCATGGAGGCGAGTATTCGTGATTTCGAAGTAGCTAAAACACAGCGGATGGACGTTAGCCGCTAACAAGCTAGCCATGTTTTAAAGCCCCTTTTGTTGAGCGTTGTCTTAGTGTTAAAGCTTCACCTTTATCGTTAGTTTTTAAGCCAAAATGCGTCCATTCTCCCTTTTCTGTCTACACACTGTGTCTGCTTGTAAGTACTACGGGATTGTACGCTGCCGAGCATGCTCCTCTGCTCGTAAAACCAACAATGTCACGACAGAAAGGCGTACCGGTACTTTTCAAACAGAGTATAGTACCGTTTTTCATTCATTAGTACCGCAATACTATACTAGTACCGGTATACCGTACAACCCTAATTAAGTGTGAGTGAATTAAGTGAATTATATTTATATAGCGCTTTTCTCTAGTGACTCAAAGCGCTTTTACATAGTGAAACCCAATATCTAAGTTACATTTAAACCAGTGTGGGTGGCACTGGGAGCATGTGGGTAAAGTGTCTTGCCCAAGGACACAACGGCAGTGACTAGGATGGCGGCAGCGGGGATCGAACTTGGAACCCTCAAGTTGCTGGCACGGCCACTCTACCAACCAACTATACCGCCCTGTGACTAATGACTACTGTACTACAACTGTATGCTTATTGTACTGATACTGCACTACTACTGTACTGCTACTGTACTTATACTGTATGCTCACTCTACTGATACTTTACTGCAACTGTACAATTGCTGTACAACTACTGAACAACTACTGGACCATCATTTTGCAACTATACTATACGACTATAGAACGACCACTACACTATTACGTACTGTATGACCACTATACTGCTATCATATGACTAATGTACTACTACATACCGTATGCTTACTTACTGTCACTGTATGACAGGGGTGTCCAAAGTGCGGCCCGGGGGCCATTTGCGGCCCGCAGGTCATTTTTAACGGCCCCACAACACATTCTAAAAATACGATGAAAAAAAATAAAAAACATAAAATGTGGTATAAAAGAGCAAACAGGTGAAATGTAACAAGAAAATGTTGCATTATTTACTCTAATAACACAAAGCTGCCATGCAGGCTGTTTCTTTCTTTAAAAAATAATAATGAATCAAAATCAATTTCATTATGAATTATTGACCTATTCAAGGCTCCATTTACTTCACATTAAATATTCCACTTTGAGATATTTTGAGGGGAAAATGTTGCATATTTTTTGGTTGCCATTTAAAAAAAGTTTTTAAAGAAGGGCCTAAAACGAACAAACAAAAAACATAAACAACAATAAAACTTATAATTGACGGATCGATCTGAAGTTGATCTTGAGACTATTGTGGTAAAAGTTAAAAAAAAATGTTCGATTTATTTTTTTAAACTTTATTGAGCAGTACCCTTTTGGATCCCCAATAATTTTAGTGGGACTTTTTTTTTTTTTAAGTGTCATTGCTCAAAAAAATAATGAATTAAAATCAATGTTGTTATGAGTTATTGACCTTTTTAAGACTCCAATTATTATATAATCTCAAATATTCCACTTTAAAATTTTATTGGGGGAAAATATTGCATATTTTGTGTTTTTTTCCATAAAAAAACACGGTTTTCCTTGACAAAAATGGCATACAACTTAAATCTTTGAAAGCGTTTTATTGACAGATAGACCTAATGTTGATATAGAGATTTAAACCTTGAATAATAATAATAATAATAATAATAATACTAAATAATGACACATTTGTAATATTTTTTTTGACCAAAACCTTTTGGTCAAAATATCAAAACGGTCCCCGCTTAATTTGATTTTTCAGTGTGCGGCCCTCAGTGGAAAAAGTTTGGACACCCCTACTGTATGACAACTGTACAACTACGGTTTTACTGTACTACTATTGAACAACTACTGTACTGTTACTGTACTTATACCATATGCTTACTGTAATACTACTCTACTACTACTTTTACTGGCACTATACGACTACTGAGCTGACTAGTGGACTAACATTGTGCAACTTCTGTATGACTATGGAATGACCACTGTTCTACTACGGACTCTACAACTACTTTACTGTAATTATACGACCCCTGTACTACTACGTACTGCATGCTTACTTTACTGATACTGTATGACTATTGTACTACTACTGTATACTTACTGTACTGACACTGTACAACTTCTGAACAACGACTCTACTGATGTATGACTACTGCACTACTACTGTGTACTAACTGTACCTATAATGTACAACTACTGTACGACTACTGTACTACTACTGAACAACCAGCGGAGTACCACTGTACAACCACTGTGCGACTATGGAACAACCACTGTACTGCTACTGTACGTACTGTACGACTACTGTACTGCTACTGTACGATCACTGTACTGTATGACTGCATAAACTAGAAGAACTTGCTTGTCTTGATTGGGGCGGCTTTTGGATATATCTGACCAAAACATACATGAATAATCATGTTGTCAACATAGGTTTATTGGTCTTTTGTGAGGTCCTCTTCTAGAAATACTGCGATAATCAAAATCATACACATTTTGTTTTGTTCTGTTTTCTTTAGAAATATGTCCAACACAATACAGTACTAAAAAAAGTTATTATTTTATTTGCTGCTGCTGTAAATGTTGATCATGGACTATTGATAAGGAATATATCAGAGGATAGATGGGAAGTACTTTCCCGCCGGTTAGATTCCATATATACTCAATTGGTGTCAAAAAGTTCCTGCTGCTACGACCTCACAGAGGATGAGCACAACCCATATTGATTTTCACTTTAATATTTTGAGTTTGGAGCTCTCATGAGTGCAGGAGCTCAGTCTTAGCAGAATTGAGCTGTTTTTGACCTGATGACTGGACTTACAGGCTGCTAGAAAGATGCATGACCAACATTTCCCTGACTTTGGGGCTTATTCTGAATCGCTCTGTTTATTTACAGAGGGTTAACATCAATAACTGGTGGGAGGAACAGTTGCATTCATTTGACAACATCTCCAAAAAGTTCTCGTGTACAAAACCCAAAACCAGTTGGCACGTTGTGTAATTCGTAAATAAAAACAGAATACTATGATTTGCAAATCTTTTTCTACTTACATTCAATTGAATAGACTGCAAAGACACGATATTAAATGTTCGAACTGAGAATCGTAATTTTTTTTTTTTTAAATAATCATTAACTTACAAATTAATGGCAGCAACACATTGCAAAAAAGTTGGCACAGGGGCATTTTTGCCACTGTGTTACATGGCCTTTCCTTTTAACAACACTCAATAAACATTTGGGAACTGAGGAGACCAATTTTTGAAGCTTTTCAGGTGGAATTATTTCCCATTCAGCTTAAGTTGTTCAACAGTTCGGGGTTTCCGTTGTCGTATTTTACGCTTCTTAATGCGCCACACATTTTCAATGGGAGACAGGTCTGGACTACAAGAAGGCCAAGCTAGTACCTGCACTTTTTTACTATGAAGCCACGCTGTTGTAACATGTGGCTTGGCATTGTCTTGCTGTAATAAGCAGGGGCGTCCATGACAACGTTGCTTGGATGGCAACATATGTTGCTCCAAAACCTGTATGTACCTTTCAGCGTTAATGGTGCCTTCACAGATGTGTAAGTTACCCATGCCTTGGACACTAATACACCCCCATACCATCACAGATGCTGGCTTTTGAATTTTGTGCCTAGAACAATCCGGAATGTTCTTTTCCTCTTTGTTCCGGAGAACACGACGTCCATAGTTTCCAAAAAACTATTTGAAATGTGGACTCGTTAGACCACAGAACACTTTTCCACTTTGCATCAGTCCATCTGATATGAGCTCGGGCCCAGCAAAGCCGGCAGCGTTTCTGGGTGTTGTTGATAAATGGCTTTCGCTTTGCATAGGAGAGTTTTAACTTGCACTTACAGATGTAGCGACAAAGTGTAGTTACTGACATTGGTTTTCTGAAGTGTTCCAGAGCCCATGTGGTGATATCCTTTACACACTGATGTCGCTTTTTGATGCAGTACCGCCTGAGGGATCAAAGGTCATGGGCTTAGCCACTTACGTGCAGTGATTTCTCCAGATTCTCTGAAACTTTTGATGATATTACAGACCTTAGATGGTGAAATCCCTAAATTCCTTGCAATAGCTGGTTGAGAAATGTTGTTCTTAAACTGTTTGACAATTTGCTCACGCATTTGTTGACAAATCTGTTGTGTTTACTAGGGGAGGTGACGGCAAACATACACCAGGGGGAAGTATGAACAATGTTTTATTATATATATAGACAATATATATATAATAATAACCAATACAACTACACTATAGAATGAAGTGTGTGACCAAAATACCAGAGTGTGTGATGTAAGACTGTGTGTGTAGTTAGCTGTTGTGTACTACCGTGATGTTGGATGAGGAAGTAGACAAGTCCAAATTGGGCAAGGCAAAAGGAGTCCAAGATGCGCGAGGGGTCCGTGGGGCAGAGAGAGATACGTCAGAGTCCGGGGGGCGAGCGAGAAGTCGGGAAACGAGGAAGCCAGTCCAAAACACAGGGGAAGATCCAGGGAATAGTGAGACGCACAGCTCACAGTCTAGGCGACGGAGGATACTGCGGGGACACGGGAGAAAACAAGGGACAAGTAAGCCACGGAGAGGGAAAACCAAAATAGAGCATAAAGCTTGTTGCTTACTGAACACCATGAGAAAACTAAGTTCCCGCGCCGATCCTTGGGTCCACCCTGCCTTTATCCGGCACGCCCTCATCAGTCTCAGGTGTGCCGATAGCCGGTGAGTGATTGCAGCTGGCGGCTGCTGCAGGGCGGAGACGTGCACGGCGCGTCCCTGGACTTGCGCGGCCGTGGGCGTGTCCCAAGGTACGCGCAGATGTCAGGGGTCTGAGCCGTAACAAAATCAAATCAAATCAAATCAAATCAACTTTATTCAAAGTGGTGACCCTCGCCCCATCCTGGATTGTGAATGACTGAGCATTTCATGGAAGCTGCTTTTTTACCCAATCATGGCACTCACCTGTTCCCAATTAGCCTGTTCCCCTGTGGGATTTTCCAAATAAGTGTTTGATGAGCATTCCTCAACTTTCTCAGTCTTTTTTGCCACTTTTGCCAGCTTTTTTGAAACATGTTGCAGGCATCACATTCCAAATGAGCTAATAATTGGAAAAAATAACAACGTTTTCCAGTTCGAACGTTAAATATATTGTCTTTGCAGTTTATTCAATTGAATGTAGGTTGAAAAGAATTTGCAAATCATTGTATTCTGTTTTTATTTACCATTTATACAACGTGCCAACTTCACTGGTTTTGGGGATCGTATAAGCAAGCGCAGTTTTGGTTTTGACTTCATGGATTCCAAGTTATTTTGTCCAAGTTTTAAGTTAGATCAGATTTTAATACAGAGATTATAACGTGTCATTGTCAATAAAGGAATGGCATTATTTATTTATTTCAAATCCCTCATAATTTGTATCTATTGGTAATAAAGGATCTGTTTCCAGGTAATATATAAATACAATTAATAACTAAACTAAAACAGCCAACATTGCAAAAAATTTAACAAAAAGATGTATGGATGTATTTTTTGCTTCAGGGTCTCTTCCCCAAAATCAATAGTCTCACTAGCCTGAATCCGATCAAGAGTCGAGTTACACGAGTAGCAGCCTAAGCAGAGAAATCTCGATTTACCTCGGGGATCCTAAGATGTCTCCAGGCCAGTTAAGTGACATAGTTACAGTCTCTCCATTGGCCTTGCGTGCCCTGATTACCTCCTCTGGGAGGTGTTTGAGACATCCTGACCAGTTACCTCCCTCCTCTATGTCAAGTTCCCCTAGATGACAGAGCTTCTCAGCCTATCGCTAAGGCAGAGCTCCGCCACCCTAAGAGGAAGCTCATATCGGTCACTTGTACCTGCAATCGGTCATTCAGTCCCTCCAGGATGTCGCATTTGCGCCAATTCAAGCACATTCACCCAATCCCTGTGAATTATGCACAGCCTCGCAACTTCGTTGCACATTTTGGCCAATCATTAACATTTGACCAATTCAATTTGTCTCTAAACGGCGCTCAAACACACGTCAACTGTCTAATCTTGTGTAGATGAAGCAGGAACAATAACGTGTAACAAAATATCAACTCCTTTTTGATCAAATGTCACAATTGTCATCCTCTTTTGTGCCTTAGACCTACTTCCTGTTCCTGTCTCGAGTGCTAAGCCTTCTGGGTTATGTAGTATTGAAACATTCACTTCCTAGTTTACCTGTATGTATATGTTTAGTTAACCTAAATTTATTCAGGGTAAGGCAATTTAGAACCGATTTTCATTTGCAATGCTTACCTAGCAAAGAGGCAGCATTTAAGTGTTGGAGATGTTGAAGTGTGATGATAATCTCTCATCGTCTCTCAATGAGTTTAAAGCTTCTGTGAAAGGATTGCAGTCTACCTTGTTTGTATGCACATGTGTCATATGAGAACGTTTTAATGTTGTAAATGTGATGTTTTATGTGTTGTTTACTGTTTTTAATGTAACTTTGCTTCTGCCCTCTTGGCCAGTTCTCCCTTGGAAAAGAGATCTTTGATCTCAATGGGATTTTACCTGTTTAAATAAAGGCTAAATAAAAAAAAATATATAAAAAAAAAATAAAAGCCAACAAATATTATTAATGTGTTGGAACATAAATGAATGTTTAAAATGGCAAAACACTTTTCAAGCGTAAAACATACACAGAGAATGTCTGCAACTTGTGGACGTCGGAGCAGATAGCGGACAATAATTGCTATCATTTTGTGTAGTTTGTATTATAATAACATTGACAGATGTACTGCCAAATTTGCCTGTTAATTCATTACTGACAATATGCTCATGTACAGTAAGTTAAATGTATTGAGTTAATACTACCGATATGGTTATAAAGGTTGTGGGGGTCAATACAACCAAAAAACAACAGTCAGAGAATGTAATATGTAACATTGTTTCAGTTTGAACCAAAATGGAACCAAAAACACTTTAAAAATGCAACCGTTAGCGAACGGTATTTGCCCAAAGGCTAACGTAGTTACGACGTTCCAGGAACCAAAAATGGTTAGCTGCGTTAACCCTACTTCCTGTTCCTGTCTACAGCACTAAGCTTTCTGGGTAATGTGGCATAGAAACATTTACTTCCTAGTTTACCTGTATTTATATGTTTATTTCCCCTCATTTATTCAGGGTAAGACAGTCAAGAATATAATTCCATTTGCAATGCTGACCTAGCAAAGAGACAGCTTTTACATGTTGGAGATGTTGAAGTGTGATGATAATCTCTCATCGCGCTTTAGATTGCTCTCAACTGTTCACAAATATTCTTAATGTGCGGGGATGAATGTGTTGGAACATAAATGAATGTTTAAAATGGAAAAACAATTTTCAAGCGTAAAACAAACACAGAGAATGTCTGCAACTTGCGGGCAAAACAGCAGACAGCGGACAATATGAAAGCCTTTGTTGGCGTTTCTGTAACTATCATTATTATTACTATTATTAGTTACAATGAGCTGTGAGTATGTGCTTTTACTGCCATCTAGTGTCTGACTTTAAGTCAGTGCGGTATAAAATGTAAAGAACATCAATACCGTATTTGTCTTACATTTTGGTTGAAATCCTATGTTTTTAAGGTTACGGTCACAGGAGACACTTCAAACAGCGGCGGCGTGGCTCAGTCGATAGAGCGGCTTTGCCAGCAACTTGAGGGTTCCAGGTTTGATGCCTGCTTCCGTCATTTTAGTCACTGCCGTTGTGTCCTTGGGCATCACACTTTAACCACCTGCTCCCAGTGCCAGCCACACTGGTTTAAATGTAGCCTAAAGATGTAGATAGTGGGTTTCACTATGTAAAGCTCTTTGAGTCTCTAGAGAAAAGCGTTATATGAATATAATTCACTTCACAACATTGATAGCGAAGTCATAAAATCACAGGTTAATTCAAGGTTATTGAAAAATAGCCTTTTGTCGCAACTTTCTGAAAAAGCTGCCACGAATTCCCAAAAAAAGCCACAAAATCCTAAAAAAAAGCCAGCGATCCCGGAGGGACTGTAATATTACCCAAAGCTCAAGACTGGGGGTCAGCAACCCGCGGCTCTCGAGCCACATGCGGCTCTTTAGTGCCGCCCTAGTGGCTCCCTGGAGCATTTTTAAAAAAGGATTGAAAATGGAAAAAGATGGGGGGAAAATATATTTTTTGTTTTAGTATGTTTTGTGTTTGAGGACAAACAGGACACAAACCTTCCCAATTGTTAGAAAGCCCACATTTTAATATGTTCGTGTATATGCTACACTGATGACAGTATTTGGTGAACATCGTTTTCTCTTACTAATTTCGGCGATTCTTGAACTCACCATAGTGTCGACTGTGACACAACAGTTTGTTTACATGCAAAATCCTCCACTCCTCTGTCTCAGTTTGTCCACCAGACATTGTATGCTGTGCGTGAATGCACAAAGGTGCTCTTTGTTGCTGTTATTGACTTGTTGTAGTCCTAATCAGGCATATTTGGTCAGTGCATGACTGCAAACTAATCAATGCTAACATGCTATTTAGGCTAGCTGTATGTACATATTGCATCATTATGCCTCATTTGGAGGTATACTTGAGCTCATTTAATATCCTTTATTTGTATCCTCTTTGTATATAATTTAGTTTTGCATGTCTTATAACACATTAACTGTATGTGATTTTGGCTGCATTTCAGATAGTTGTTTGTGTGCCATGTTGTTCCAGACCACAGCAAACATTACCTAGCTTGCCAAAGATTGTAATAAATCCACTAGAAGAAGACAGCCTGCCGTTTCCTTTAACTTGGACACACACATCTATACCATTCAAAGCCAGTAATTTCCAGGAGTTATCGCACCTTCTGAGTAGCCTCTGATTTACTAATGTTTTTTAATGTTGTAAAAATGTGTAGAATAAATATTACATTTCAACATTTCTGTCAACGAAGATTTGCTTCAGCCTGCGACACATAGTCATTTTGATAGTAGGCTATTACCGCTAATATAGACACTTATGTCATGTGTTGCCTTCATGATAAGGCTTTTAATTTTTTGCGGCTCCAGACATATTAGTTTTTTGTATTTTTGGTCCAATATGGCTCAAGACCATAAGTGAGGGCAGGAATGTAGATTTTCTCCCTGATACAATCCCTCTAACAAATTAACTCTTAGGCTAACAATGATATGCAAACTTTTCCATTGCAATAAAGTTGTAGTTCAAAGAGGAAGTTGTCGGACATGAGTGTCCTAAAGTTGTGATGTCATCAGAATGCAAATGTCCACTAAAGAGGACGTTTGCTCTCAGGGCCATTTCTAGAGATGCACTTTTTTGACAATAAATATTTTACAGCTCTTGGACTATTGCTCCAACAATGTTTCCCAAAAATGACAAGCTCTTCACTGACTTTCTGGCTGTCGGTGTGGGATCTGCCGCGCGAGAACATGGCGGCCGTCAAGGCACCGTGACGTGAAAAAAAGGCCCGATAAACGTGTCGCAAGCTGTTGCGTTTTCCTTCAGCTTATAGGCAGACCGTGTTCCTGAGTGGCACAGGGTCACCCTGATCTCTGATGTCCTCCTCCCCTCTTTTCCCTTTCCTTGTCTGTCTCTGTGTGTGTGTGTCTGTGTGTGTGTGTGCTTTGTGATGTTATCTTTTCACTCTCCTCCCACTCACTGCTGTTACCTCAAGCGTTCTCAGGGATGAACGCCTCATTGTTTTTGTCCTAGCTGCGCTTTCTAAATCTGCACCACTGGCTGAGGATGCGGAAGCGTCATCTTCTGGTTGACCTTTCTTTAACGGACTGCAGTTTCACATGTATTTGTCATTTTACACACAAATGTCCCTTTTTATATGATGGATATTTCTGCATAGGTTAGGTTTTGTTTGTAGATGGAACCCCCATTGCAGAGGCGGAGTTATGAGACAAAATAGTCTTTACCATACTTTGAACTGTCAAACCTGTGTTCGCTGACATTTGTTTTTAACGCGGCCAGCAGCCATTTATTTGTTTTACTCTGTACAGCAGCCACTTATTTTGTATCCCAGAATATTTTTATTTTACTCTTTATTGCTGCTTCACCTCATATTTAAAAAATTGTGATACATTTTAAAAGCATACCTTATGTTATTTTTTGGCCAAAATTAAAGGCCTACTGAAATTAAATGTTCTTATTTAAACGGGGATAGCAGGTCCATTCTATGTGTCATACTTGATCATTTCACGATATTGCCATATTTTTGCTGAAAGGATTTAGTAGAGAACATCGACGATAAAGTTTGAAACTTTTGGTCGCTGATAAAAAAGCCTTGCCTGTACCGGAAGTAGCGTGACGTCACAGGTTGTGGAGCGCCTCACATCTGCACATTGTTTACAATCATGGACACCAGCAGCGAGAGCGATTCGGACCGAGAAAGCGACGATTACCCCATTAATTTGAGGGAGGATGAAAGATTCGTGGATGAGGAAAGTGAGATTGAAGGATTAGAGGGCAGTGGAAGCGATTCAGATAGGGAAGATGCTGTGAGAGGCGGGTGGGACCTGATATTCAGCTGGGAATGACTAAAACAGTAAATAAACACAAGACATATATTTACTCTATTAGCCACAACACAACCAGGCTTATATTTAATATGCCACTAATTAATCCTCCCGTCCATATAACCCACCAATACAACTCAAACACCCGCACAACACACTCAATCCCACAGCTCAAAGTACCGTTCACCTCCGTAAAGTTCATACAGCACATATATTTCCCCAAAGTTACGTACGTGACATGCACATAGCGGCACGCACGTACGGGCAAGCGATCAAATGTTTGGAAGCCAAAGCTGCGTACTCACGGTAGCGCGTCTGCTATCCAACTCAAAGTCCTCCTGGTTGTGTTGCTGCAGCCAGCCGCTAATACACAGATCCCACCTACAGCTTTCTTCTTTGCTGTCTTCATTGTTCATTAAACAAATTGCAAAAGATTCACCAACACAGATGTCCAGAATACTGTGGAATTTTGCGATGAAAACAGACGACTTAATAGCTGGCCACAATGGTGTCCCAATATGTCCGCACAATTCGTGACGTCACGCGCAAACGTCATCATACCGAGACGTTTTCAGCAGAATATTTCGCGGGAAATTTAAAATTGCACTTTACTAATCTAACCCGGCCGTATTGGCATGTGTTGCAATGTTAAAATTTCATCATTGATATATAAACTATCAGACTGCGTGGTCGGTAGTAGTGGGTTTCAGTAGGCCTTTAAGTGTGAATTAAAACTTATTTGTGACAGTATTATAGAGAAGGAGACAGCACTGAGACAGGGGCGTCAAAAGTTTGAGGCGTGTTTATTAAACACAAGGAGGTGGAGTGTGTAACTAAACCAAATAAGTATGGTGTGACTATGTGTTGCGTCTATTACCGGGGAGTTGTTGAATGTGCGTCTTGAGTGCGAGGCGGAAGTCCAGGAAGGGCAAGGCAAGCTTGCAGGTCTGTGGGGCAGGCGTGAAGTTCAAGGGCAGGGGGGAAGCGTCAGATTCGGTGTCCAGGCGAGAGGTCGAGATCCAGGAAGGCAGCAAGAAGACCAGAGGGAATCCAGGAAGACAAGACTCTCAGCTTGAATCCGGGGAGCGAAGAGGGACTGCGGGAACACAACACAGGACAACTCACAATGAGCACAGAGGTGGGGAAACACAGAGAGCGAGAATGCACATGGAGAGAGAAATAGAGACGTGTTGGCTTACAGTACTGCGACATGTAGCTACGTTCTGGCACTTGAACGCAGGTTGCGCCGGCTTAAGAATAGTGGAGCCTAATCAGCGTCAGGTGTGTTGATTGTAGATTGCCTGCAGCCACCCGGAGGCGCGGCCACAGCAGGAGGGGAACGCCCGTGGGCGTGTCCAGAGGCACGCTCACTGGAGCGCACAGATGAATGAGAGGCAGAAGGAGTCTGAGCTGTAACATTATTTATGTATTGTGGGCCTGGCCCACTAAATGTTTGTGCACTAAAACTTGATAGCACACACAAAGCTGATCTACTGAGGTCATGAGCAGAGGACTTTGTCCCTTAAGTGGGCAGAATAAGGAGCGTAATCCATTCAACTGTATTTTATGATTATGCAGAATATATGTTGATTATCAAGAACGCCCACAATGCCGGGAGGAGAAAATGCAAACATAATCATTCAGTAGCACACACAATGTGATTTATCAAGGCTGAAACATTTCTGCAGGTGCTATTTCACGTCTTTATATAGCACGTCTGAAAAGTAGGAGGGGATCACGTCGCAAAATCAAACGATGGACAGGGAATCGTTCGTCCTACATGTGTGTGTCAACATATATGTACGTCAAAAATAAAAGACAATAGACATTTTGTCTATTCAGCACATTATAATTTAATAGCTGCTTGATGACTAAAATACTTTTAGGTGTCTAATGATGTTTTTTTTATGGCGTTTTATTTTTTCATATTGGACATTCATCCATCCATCCATTTCCTATCACTTGTCCCTTTTGGGGCCGCAGAGGTGCTAGAGCCTATCTCAGCTGCATTCGGGTGGAAGGCGGGGTACACCCTGGACAAGTCGCCACCTCATTACAGGGACAACACAGATAGACAGACACCATTCACACTCACATTCACACTAGGGCCAATTTAGTGTTGCCAATCAACATATTGGACATATATTATATTAATATCAGTCCTATATATATAAAAAAAACTCTTGCAATATGCATTTCTTGAGTTGGATCATTCCATCATTTTATTCATGTAAAACGATATACTTTTCTAATCTAAATTTAATTTAATTTGGTGCCAGTTTTGTTAAGAAAACTAATAATTTTTTGTGTGCAAAACAACACATTTTACCTAATTAGAACATAAATGTACTTATTTTCCTGACACGTGCAAGCCCACCACGAAAACTGCCATCATATTATTATCCGTGACCGAGAAGGAGGGGGCTCGGAATCCGTTTGTAGTCAAATTTCATGTGAAGCGCCCCGTCAATCATTAGTTGACATTTTACATGCACTTTTCACCAAAAGTCAGCTGGGATAGGCTCCAGCCTGCCCGTGACCCCAATGAGGACAAGCTCTATAGAAAAGGAATGGATGGAAACAACATACACGTTTAACGTAGACATAATCACTGATATATTATATGAATACCAGTTTCATGTTGCCAACTATCTGCTTTTCCCATGTTAGGTCTGTTTGTTTTCTATTCTGATCAAGCAGGCTGGCAGGTTTAGCACAAATCAAGTGCACCTTCACATGTCGTTTCTCCACAGGGGGCTGAGTGATGGAGAAGAGCATGTGGCACCTCCTTGTGAGGACGCCACAATTGATGTGCCCTTTTGATTCTTCTGGAGAGGGTGACCTTGAAAAAACGTAAATAAAAGAATAAATCAGAAACCCTCAGCGACTGTCCGCCGCTGATCGGTCTCAATTCCTTCCAGAAAGCTGTTCAGACAGGAAGCAGATCAAACACGCTCCTGGGTTGAAATCCTTGACATGCACGAGCAGGTAGATGCCAGCTTGATGCCACAGGGCCGTGCAGGCAGATATCAAGTGCCCATGGTTGAATATTGAGATCATGTCTCAAACTATCTCAAACTATACAGTACTATAGTATTGTAGCGCCCCGGAAGAGGATATAGTATCCGAGGTGGTTTAAAATACAAATCCGTGATCCACAATAGAAAAAGGAGAAAGTGTGAAATCCAATGAACCCTTGTACGTAAGTTACGGTCAGAGCGAAAAAAGATACGTCCTGCACTGCACGCTAGTCCTTCACTCTCACTTTCCTCATCCACGAAACTTTCATCCTCGCTCAAATTAATGGGGTAATCGTCGCTTTCTCGGTCCGAATCTCTCTCGCTGCATTGTAAACAATGGGAAAATGTGAGGAGTCCTTCCTCCTGTGACATCACGCTACTTCCGGTGTAGGCAAGGCTTTTTTTTTTGAGCGACCAAAACTTATGAACTTTATCGTCGTTGTTCTCTATTAAATCCTTTCAGCAAAAATATGGCAATATCGCGAAATGATCAAGTATGACACATAGAATGGATCTGCTATCCCCGTTTAAATAAAAAATGTCATTTCAGTAGGCCTTTAAGAATGGATACCTTTTACATTCAAACCGATACAGTACCAAATCCTGGTAACAGGAAATCAATACCGGTACTCAACAATATAATTTACGTTAAAGTTAAAGTCCCAACGATAGTCACACACACACTGGGTGTGGTGAAATTTGAAATTTGAAATTTGTCCTCGGCATTTGACCCATCGCCATGTTCACCCCTTGGGAGGTGAAGGGAGCAGTGAGCAGCAGCGTGTGCCATGCTCGGGAATCATTTGGTGATTTTTAATCCTCAATTCCAACCCTTGATGCTGAGTGCCAATGGGTCCCATTTTTATAATCTTTGGTGTGAATCGGCCGGGGTTTGAACTCACGACCTACCAGTCTCAGGGCAGACACTCTAACCACAAATCACTGATCCTTTGTGTGTGATTATGTGGCAATAAATGTTAATTTTTTAGTAACAATCAATATTTATTGTATTTAACATTTCATGTTTTCTTACACTTCTGTTTCTTATTTGCAAGTATCACATAGTCAGAGGTGGGTAGTAACGCTTTACATTTACTTAAGTAACTTTTTGGATAAATTGTACTTGTCAGGGTAGTTTTAATGTAGCATACTTTTTACTTTTACTTGAGTATTTGTGAGAAGAAGAAACACTCGTTACATTTATTTATATCACAATTATTTCTAATTATCGATTGAGGCTTGCAAAGACATATTCGTATGTCAGCGACCCTGCTTTCGGCAGACACTGTCACATGAATCTGTTTCGCCAATCCAACGAAAGTATTAGTGACGTTTGATTCCATTTCAATTATCAAACAAGCACAAAGTACAGCTACAAGAAGCTGAAATAGGTCAGTTTTTAGAAAAAATATATGATAAAATAGAAAACCTACTTGTTTAACCTCTCCTCTCCAAGGTTTCTCATAGTCATTCACATCGAGGTCCCACTGGGGTGAGTTTTTCCTTGCCCGTATGTGGGCTCTGTACCGAGGATGTCGTTGTGGCTTGTGCAGCCCTTTGAGACACTTGTGATTTAGGGCTATATAAATAAACATTGATTGATTGATTGATTGTTTAATAAGTATTAGAATGTTCCCAAAGAAGACACTATAATTATGTGACATGACGCCAGCACATCCCGGCTGTTAAAGGGAACAGCTGGACAGAAACTTCCTAAAAAGTTGACTAATAAAGTGGTCTTTTTGTATGTCTCTGATGATCCTACTAACCACAAGTGTCATTTAAACACATCAAAACAATACCAACAACATCAAAAGGCAAGTGGAAAGTTGGAGTTATCTGTTAGATCCGTAGCTTTAAAGTTACTAACTCTAGCTTATTAGCATGTAGCATTATCTTCTTCTAATGTATTCACATCTAACATAGCTAAATAAGCTGAAATTACCACAATCGCCCCCTAGTGTACGAGACGCACACGGCGTATGGCCATCAGTCACATTAGAGATAAGAGCATGGAAAGTAGAACTTCACATGCACTTCGACGACTGTCGTTGGCTTTGACAGTAGGATTGCTCATTTGCACCACTACAATAGGGCTAAACTTTGACCAGGCACACCCTCCTGGTTTTGGAGTATAAACATTTGGGGTTTTGTCACCAGCCACTAGACTAGATCTGACAAATTTAAGTCTAAGACTCGATTTGACCAAATCTAAGTCTATGAGCGTGAAGTGACGAAGCCAACTAGATCTGACCAATTTAAGACTCAGACTCGATCTGACCAAATCTAAGTCTATGAGCATGAAGTGATGAAGCCCACTCGGATGATAGACGAAAAGTCGTCTAAGACAAACCAAACAGTCCAGTTGCGATCGATTGAATGCCCTGAGTTTACATGTAGCTGTGAAAATACAAGAAACTGAATTATTTGACAAATCAGACTAATTCAGTGCATAGAAACGTACTGACTGTAAAAAGTGACATGATGTCAGACAAGGCAGCAAACAAATCTTCAAAGATTACTTTCATCCATCCATCCATTTTCTACCGCTTGTCCCTTTTGGGGTCGCGGGGGGTGCTGGAGCCTATCTCAGCTACATTCGGGCGGAAGGCGGGCACACCCTGGACAAGTCGCCACCTCATTACTTTCAAACTAGTAAAAATAACATTATATCATGTGCTGTCATCTGTGTCAGTAGAAACTTTCACATTTCAGCCTACAAGAACTCTACTTCCAACTAAAGAAAACATGTTGAAGTAAATTATAAATTGTTTTATGTTTTACGCACGCACACGCACACACACACACACACACACACACACACACACACACACACACACACACACACACACACACACACACACACACACACACTCACACACACACACACACACACACACGCTCACATTAAGTACAATTGTAGTCTTAGAACCATTAAAAATAACTACAAAATAAGTCAGAAGTTACAAGTTACACAATACTTGAGTAGTTATTTCACAGAATACTTACTCTTACTCAAGTAATTATTTTGACGACTACTTCTTACTTTTATTTGAGTCATATTATTCTAAAGTAACGGTACTCTCACTTGAGTACAATTTTTGGGTACTCTACCCACCTCTGCATATTGTAGACTTTCCAAGACATTAGAATACAGTAATTTATAGACTACAGCAGGGGTGGGCAATTAATTTTTACCGGGGGCCGCATGAGCAACCCGAGCACTGCTGGAGGGCCACACCGACAATATTTCAATTAAATTTTGCTTAAATTATTTTTGATATACCCTAAGATAAAAAATAATAATATTTTCATTCAACCTAACTTATCTTTATACAAAAACAGATGGCTTTGGATGGTTTTATTTTTAACACTTTCTTACACAACACTTCCTGATGTATAATACAATGCAAAAATTTCAATTTCTGTCACTTTATCCTGCCGCCTCTTTGTTGTGAAGGTAGCACGCCTGTAAGGTGATTGGCGAAGAAGGAGGAAGCGTTGCTGTTGCGGAAATGAGGAGTGAGGATAGACGTGCGTGTGGAAAGAACGAGATAAGTTGAGCTGTGTTAGTATAGGTTGCTCAATAAAAGTTTAAAAAGAGCGTCAGACTTGGTGTGCACTTCTTCTGGACGCTACAATTGATGTCAGAAGTGGGATGAAATGCCTCCCAGTTCGCCTTGCCATCAAACCTGGGAGTCTTCATTGAGGGCGGAATTCCCCCATGGCAAGCAGCGTGCGCTGCACCTGTAGACACTGCCCCTCTCCTTCCTTTCTCTCTCTCGCTCTCTTTTTCTCTCTCTCTCTCTCTCTCTCTCTCTCTCTCTCTGCGGCAAGCTCCTCACGTGGCACGTACCTCTCGATGACGTAGCAGGCTGAGCACACAAGCAGCGTAGTATGCGCAAAGTTTTACTTCTGCCACCAATTGTAGCGTCCAGAAGAAGTGCACACCAAGTCTGACGCTCTTTTTAAACTTTTATTGAGCAAGCTATACTAACACAGCTCAACTTATCTCGTTCCTTTCACACTCACGTCTATCCTCACTCCTCATTTACACAACTCAAGAAGACAACATCAACTTCAGCAGGTGGTTACACTATATTCTTTAAACACAGCAACATGTGTACTACAAATTAAGCACATGGCTTTACCTTTACTTGGCAGTCCATGTCTTGTTGAAAACACGCCATTCGTCATCACCTTTTCTTTTTTTAGCGTCTCGGGGATAACCGGGCGGACCGGGCATCACTTGTCGCTGTGCGCCTTCACTAACAGGACATACGCCCATAAATAACACTTTTCAAAATAAAATCAGCACAGTTGTATTGCACGCACGACATAGATGTTTTTTTAAATGTATATTGTAATTTGTGATTGCCGCTGCGCGCACGAGCATACGTCCACACGGAAGTCATACAAATAACGCTTTTCAAAACAAAAGCAGCACCGTTGTATTGCACACTCAAAATAGATACTTTTTAAAATGTATTTTGTAATTTATGATTGGCCTCACGCGGGCCGGACAGGGACGTACAAAGGGCCGGATGCGGCCCGCGGGCCGCAGAATGCCCGGGTCTGGACTACAGTGTGTTGTCGTAGTCATTGAGTAGTCTTTACCATTAAGTTGAATGTGCCAGTCTTTTCTTATGTTGAGTCCTACAAAGCTTTTAAACTGTAAGTATTGTATTTATTACACACCAGCTGTTTGATTGTAACGTACACTACCGTTCAAAAGTTTGGGGTCACCCAAACAATTTTGTGGAATAGCCTTCATTTCTAAGAACAAGAATAGACTGTCGAGTTTCAGATGAAAGTTCTCTTTTTCTGGCCATTTTGAGCGTTTAATTGACCCCACAAATGTGATGCTCCAGAAACTCAATGTGCTCAAAAGAAGGTCAGTTTTGTAGCTTCTGTAACGAGCTAAACTGTTTTCAGATGTGTGAACATGATTGCACAAGGGTTTTCTAATCATCAATTAGCCTTCTGAGCCAATGAGCAAACACATTGTACCATTAGAACACTGGAGTGATAGTTGCTGGAAATGGGCCTCTATACACCTATGTAGATATTGCACCAAAAACCAGACATTTGCAGCTAGAATAGTCATTTACCACATCAGCAATGTATAGAGTGTATTTCTTTAAAGTTAAGACTAGTTTAAAGTTATCTTCATTGAAAAGTACAGTGCTTTTCTTTCAAAAATAAGGACATTTCAATGTGACCCCAAACTTTTGAATGGTAGTGTACATCTTATTTTTGCAATGCCAAATTTGGAGGTGTTAAAATCGCCATGTAAAATCACTAATGCTTGTGTGTGTGCGTGTGTAAGAGTGTATGTGTGTGCGCGTGTGCGCCCGTGCATGTGTGTGTTAGTGTGTGTGTTTACATATTATAATAATATAATGGATTTATAATTAATAATTATTATTATTGAATCTTAAGACTATGTGGAAGTTTAACTCCTACGTGGTACGGTTGTACAGGGGAAGAAGACAGCACAGACAGGAGGGACGTCGTCTTAGCTCTATGTTTATTTATATACATGAACAATACATATAAATAAGAAATAAGAAATAAACAGGGGAATGCAGTGTGACTAATCCAAAAGTGTATGGTGTGCGACTATGTGTAGGAATTAAATGAGTGTTACCCGTAGTGTTGCGCGAGAGGCGGAAGTCCAAGGAGATCCGTGAGCAGACGTGAGTTCGAAGGGAGGAGAGAGGCGTCAAAGACCGTGTCCAAGTGGGAGGTCGAGATCCAGGAGGCAGCCAGGGAAGCAGAGGGAATAAGTGGAGACGAGACACACAGCTCGTGACGCGAAAACGGAGGTTTTGATTGATTGATTGAAACTTTTATTAGTAGATTGCACAGTACAGTACATATTCCGTACAATTGACCACTAAATTGTAACACCCGAATAAGTTTTTCAACTTGTTTAAGTCGGGGTCCACTTAAATCGATTTATGGTACAGATATATACTATCATATATACTATCATCATAATACAGTCATCACACGAGTTAATCATCAGAGCATATACATTGAATTATTTACATTATTTACAAACTGGGGTGTGGGATGTGGAATGGAGGGGAGGGGGGGGGGTTAGGTTTGGTTGATATTAGCACTTCAGTCATCTACAATTGCATCATCAGAGTAGGTCTGACTTGGTAGGATATGTACAACAAGTAGTGGACATAGAGAGAGAGATCAGAAAGCATAAGAACAAGTATTTACATTTGATTATTTACATTTGATTAGTTACATTTGATTATTTACAATCCGGGGAGGAGGGATGTGAAAGGGGGAGGGTGTTAGTTTAGGGTTGAAGTTGCCTGGAGGTGTTCTTTTAGTGCGGTTTTGAAAGAGGATAGAGATGCCCTTTCTTTTACACCTGTTGGGAGTGCATTCCATATTGATGTGGCATAGAAGGAGAATGAGTTAAGACCTTTGTTAGATCGGAATCTGGGTTTAACGTGGTTAGTGGAGCTCCCCCTGGTGTTGTGGTTATGGCGGTCATTTACGTTATGGAAGTAGTTTGACATGTACTTCGGTATCAAGGAGGTGTAGCAGATTTTATAGAATAGGCTCAGTGCAAGTTGTTTTACTCTGGTATGCTGCTGGAAGGCGACAAGGAGGATACAAGACAATTGAACACGGCGGGGGAGAAACACAGAGAGAGAAAAGAGTGCATTGAGCTAGATATGTTCGGCTTACTGTACAGGACAGGTCGCTACGCTCTGGCCCAGGATAGCAGGTTGTGCTGGTTTAAGAAGGCAGGTCCTCTCATCAGCGACAGGTGCGCTGATTGCTGATTATTGAATGCAGCCACTTGCTCCAGCCGGAGCAGAGGGGAGACGTAACCTGTAGGACCAATGTTTTCGTCGGGGGGTAACTTCCTCCACTTTACCCGTCAATGAGTCTGCTAAACTGCGCATTCAGGTTGGAATGACTAGGCCGCCGACTTTTATCTTATTTCTGACACATTCGCCAGTCACCACTACTGCTGCATGCTACTGCTCGCTTTCCTAACTCTTCCACTCACTTACTGATGTCACTCAGTGCGTTGGTGTCTTGCCAGATTTTGTATTTTGTAGAAATACAGAATTTGTATTCCTGCTTTAGAAGCACTTGCATCCAGAGGAGAAGCTACACCATGTTTATATACCAGTTGTCACGCATTAACATACAATGTTGATTGTTATGATCATGCTTTGACTGTCAATGATGTTTGATAATGTAATCTGTGAAAAGTCTACCTGAATAAATGCTTCTGATATTCTGTACATGACATGTTGTACAAGTTAATGGTATTTATAGCTCTGCATGATAATGTCATAACCTTCCATATTAATTAATAAAACGTAATATTCAGCCCGCTAAACATTCTGTAATTGAGGATTCAACCAGGACATGTTATAAAAGAATTGACACTTTATTTCAGCCAGCCAGAATAATTCACCTAACCCCCCTAGCCCGCCCATTTACCTCAACTGATGTACTAGCATATTTTTTAGATGCAATCATCACAGAATAATATTACAAAACTTCTCTGTTAAAGCATGATCGTAATGTAAGACATTTTTATGTTATCACTGCACCTTAACTGTAATCTAAACACAGAAGTGAAGCACCACTCATTCAGAACAGGCAGCAGGCATGTGCTGCAGTGAAGTCCTTTCACGGCGAAAAACAGTCCTTTCTTGTCGGGAGAGCAACTTGCCATGACTTTGAACCTGATAATTCCATAATGTACCCTTGTCTTTGTCCATTTCTGCTGGCCATCTTCCCGCTTTTGGCTCATTAGGTGAACGCAGTCAAGTTTCCTCTTCTACGGAAAGGCCCTAGGGTCAAAAACAACGTGTGTGCGTTAACTATACATAAAAAAAATAGTGTCGTTAATGGAACTTATAGTTAACGCATTATTCTTGCATTAACTTTGACAGCCCTAATAATAATACATCATTATAATAATAATTATACTATTATTAGCGTATCTACTACTATCTTTAAAAACTAGTGACGTCTCTGTTTTGATGCACCACAACTTAACTTAATCAAAACTTTGGCCGGTTTGGATTTATTATATTTTCATCTTTCTTCTATCACCTCATCTGAGTTCCCAAATGTTGGTGCCATGTGTGAATGCATAAATGTGAGCTTTGATGAGGTTATGACGTCTGTGTTGAGTGAACAGTGAAATGTTCCGTGCTGGGTTTGCTGCCACCAGGAAAAAAGAATGAACCACTTTGCATTTTGTCGTGTTCCACGTTACTAGTTTGATTCAAACAAACTTATTATTCAACTTTGTCAGCAAAATGTATATTTCATCTTCCTTTATATTCATTTAAATGAAAGAAGAAAAATCTTTGAACCTTTCCAAAAGCCCAGACAATGATTTATCTCATTTTGGCCGTAAACAACCTTATAGATTGTTTATGACATGGGCCAGCCCTGCCTTTGCACACTGCACATCATGGAAAATAGAATACTTAATAAATACATGATAAATAAATAAGAGTTAATATTAACATTATCAGTCGGTGTGTTACAAATGTATTTTCTGTATGATTCCAATCGTTTATTTATGTATTTACTTTATTAAAGTAAAAACACTACATTTTCACATTTCCTCACCAAGTAGAGCCTCGTCTCTGATTGCGGAATCCTACTTAAATATGCCTGTTTCTTTTTGTCAACATATCACCAACATAATGTTCACCAACATGTCTTATACACCATGACTCTTACAGCCTGTGCCTTGTCTTAAAGGTAAGTGAGACATTGGTATTCCTGATAGTCGGACAGTAAACTGCAGATAAATGTCAATCGGGTAGGCGCAGACGACTCTGGCTGCCATCTTTCTGCAGAGAGGAAAGCACACTTAAAGGCAACAGATAGGTGACCATACGCTGCCCTTACAGTCCCTATTGTCCATCAACCTGCATGCCTGTGACCCTGTCATGGTGTCCTCCTCACCCCTTCTTCTCCGACTCATTACTCCACTACTATCTGCCACCATCCCCCCCCACCTGTTCTATTATCTCGGTGTGTCTCCTCCCTGCAGCTTTCTCCTGACGATGTCAAGCTAGGCTGCGTGGTGAGTAATTCTCCCGCTGCTACTCCTGACCTTTCACTGCACCTGAAGGAAATGAAGGGTTTTCAGCGTAACTCCTCATCGTCAGTGACGGCTCCTGGCGCTGCGGTCTGGACCTGAACCTGGGAGAAGGAGTCTGAGGGGGTTGAGGGATGTATTGGGATTGTGAGGGTCGCGTTTGAGGGCACTGAGTGCATCATGGCCGACCTTCCCAGGTGGCCTACGGGCTGACAGGAGACAAAGCTGCCATTTGTTGTCTGATACTCGTGTGAGGAAGATGTCACAGAGGCGCCACCTGCCCTCTTGGCCTCTAAATGCAACCCAGCTTCATCAACAGCCACCATCCAAACAACATGTGACTTTTATATATATATATATATATATATATATATATATATATATATATATATATATATATATATATATATATATATATATATATATATATATATATATAATGGCTTTTTTGCCGATATCCCATATTCCGATATTGTCCAACTCTTAATTACCGATACCGATATTAACCGATACCGATATATACAGTGGTGGAATTAACACATTACTATGCCTAATTTTGTTGTGATGCCCCGCTGGATGCATTAAACAATGTAATAAGGTTTTCCAAAATAGATCAACTCAAGTTATGGAAAAAAATGCCAACATGGCACCGCCATATTTATTATTGAAGTCACAAAGTGCATTATTTTTTTTAACATGCCTCAAAACAGCAGCTTGGAATTTGGGAGCATTAGGAGGTTGAGGTGGGCGGGGTTGGGGGGGCGGGGTTGAGGTGGGGGGGGGGGTTAGGGGGCAGCGGGGGGTGTATATTGTAGCGTCCCGGAAAAGTTAGTGCTGCAAGGGGTTCTGGGTATTTGTTCTGTTGTGTTTATGTTGTGTTACGGTGCGGATGTTCTCCCGACATGTGTTTGTCATTCTTGTTTGGTGTGGGTTCACAGTGTGGCGCATATTTGTAACAGTTTTAAAGTTGTTTATACGGTCACCCTCAGCGTGACTTGTATGGCTGTTGACCAAGTATGCCTTGCATTCACTTGTGTGTGTGAAAAGCCGTAGATATTATGTGACTGGGCCGGCACGCAAAAGCAGTGCCTTTAAGGTTTGTTGGCGCTCTGTACTTCTCCCTACGTCCGTGTACACAGCGGCGTTTTAAAAAGTCATACATTTTACTTTTTGAAACCGAAACCGATAATTTCCGATATTACATTTTAAAGCATTTATCGGCCGATAATATCGGCAGTCCGATATTATCGGACATCTTTAATATGTATGTGTGTATATATATATATATATATATATATATATATATATATATATATATATATATATATATATATATATATATATATATATATATATACATACATATTAAAGGTTTTGGAGCAACATATGTTGCCATCCAAGCAACATTATCATGGACGCCCCTGCTTATTGTGTGTATATATATATATATATATATATATATATATATATATATATATATATATATATATATATATATATATATATATATATATAAATATATATATATATATATATAAATATATATATATATATATATATATATATATATATATATATATATATATATATATATATATATATATATATATATATATATATATATATATATATATATACATATATATATATATATACATATACCGTACCTTCCAGGCCATAAAACGCCCCGGATTATAAGGCGCATTAAAGGAGTCGTATTATTATAATTTTTTTCTAAATTGAAAACACTTCCTTGTGGTCTACATAACATGGTTCTTTGGTCAAAGTGTTGCAGATAATCTTCAAGCTGCTTTCTGACAGTCGCTTCCGGATGCGCCGTTTTGTGGGCGGTCTTATTTACGTGGCTCACCTTCGGCAGCGTCTTCTCCCCGTCATCTTTGTTGTAGCGGTGTAGAGTGCAAGGATGGGAGTGGAAGAAGTATCAAAAGATGGAGCTAACTGTTTTAATGACATTCAGACTTGACTTAAATCAATAACAGAGCAGCATCTCCTCATGCGGAAACAACAACACCGGAAATGTGTCCCGTGAAAAACGGTCCGACCGGAACTCTCTAATAACTAAAGGTCCTTGGGTGAATAATGTAAACTCACTACACCGGTATGTTTTACCGCTTTCATGGCGAGTTCACTGACAGATATAAGTAAGAACTTTACACTACTTTATATTAGAAATGGCAACAGCGGAGGATGAATGTCCCATAACAAGAAGATAGAGAAAAAGAAGAAGCTTATTGACATGGAATATATAGTTGGACGCGCGCAATTTTTCAAGATTTATGCAGATCCCAAATACAGATCAGCAGGTACCAGAAGGTAAGAAAAGTTGCTTTTGCATAATATTGGGAAACAAAACGCCAGATAATATGTCTTACCTTGTACACGCACCTTTGTAATACTCGTATGTTAAAGCACATCAAGCGGTGCGGCTTCATAGCTTACCAAAGTCGTACTAAAACATTTTGATAGATTTTGAAGCGCCGTGTGTAATGTTCAAAATTTTCAATGGAACATATAAAATGTTGTTGTTGTTTACTTGAGTCATATTGCCATCATAGTGCAGTCTACACTGTGATTTTTGTTTGTTTGTTTTTAACAATAAAATTCTGCCGATTGAGCAGTCAGTATTTCTTTTTGTAGTTTTTTTACCGCAAAATCTACGCTCGTTGTTTTTATAGTGCATTAGTGTGAATGGAAAAATGGCAAATGGCCAGTTTTTACCACCATATCTAGTGACTTTTTTTCACATCCTTATATGCAACCATGTTTGTGCCTATGCAGCCATTATAATGAGATCTCTAAAGGGTGGCGTTAACGTCGGCGATAAGGGACGTCTCCTTTCTTCCATTTCATGCCTTTTATATTTGAAAAGGATAAATTGTCATCCCAATGTGAAGAGTCAAACTTTTCACACATCTTTGTCAGTGACGGGAGCTTTGTAGTCATGTTTTAATTGACATTATACGCAAAGATGGAGGATGCTGAGGGACAGAAGTGGGACACTAATGTATTATCCGCTTTGTGTTTTTGACAACACCTTCATTGCATTCTATATATAGAATATATAAATATATATGAATGATGGGGCCTTTGAAAATGTGCCGGCTGACTTCAAGCTTTAATTTAGAGCATAAAATGTTTCACAGTGAAAGGGAAACTAAGCGAAGCCGTAAACATAAATATGACACAAATTACCAGAAGATACAGAAATATGAATAAATATATTTTTAATACTGCCTTTTTTACATGTACAGAATAATCATGAATACACACGAGTGATGTTCAAACACCATATTCAGTGAGAAATAATTTTTTTATAATAGATCATTAAATCAGAGCGCACTACAAGTAAGAGGACATAAGAGGAGGCGCAGTTTGATAGTACATCCCTTGTTTGTTCAGGAGTGTCCTAAGTGAGGACCATATACTGAAAAATCATGTTTTCTTTTTGTAGAATAAGCTAATAGCAATTAAATATGCTGATTAGTTATCAATGTCATATTGACATTCAACACACAAAAAACAGCCTGGATGTCAGCTTTATGTTTTTTAGCATCAACATTACAACCCAGTTGTGGGGGATGAGGTTTGAAGGTGCCTTGTTTTACGCGTGTGCTCTGCTTGAACTGCAACGCAAAGAAAATCTAACATTATTCTACTTAATTGTATCTTCTAAACAGAAGTAATCTAAATAGGTTTTTGTGCAAAGCAAAATACCACGGTAAGAAAACGGTGTAGCTTGGTTCCCAAATACCGAATCAACCAGGGTAGCTGTAGGTCACAGGTGCCAAACTCAAGGCTCGGGGGCCAGATCTGGCCCGCGACATCATTTTATCTGGTCCGCAAACACCTGGAAATGATGTGTGTCAATAAAGTACTTAATATTTTCTCACTAAATGTAATGGATTTTTTTCATTTTGACAGAAAAAATATATGTACTGCTTGAAATTGCATGCCTTTTTAACTTTAATAGTATCCAATATTGCAAAAAATATGACAATATATTATCATCTTTTCCTAATATATTTTGTCTAAATAAAAATATCTTAAATATCTGCTTAACATATGATTTTAAAGCAAACTACTCATCAAATTAATACAAATTACAATACATTTTACGGTGTTCTTTACAGCATATTACTGCAAATTGAAAAAAAACTTAAGCTGAGTTGCCACCTTATCGTGGTAGAGGAGTTTGCGTGTCCCAATGATCCTAGGATCCTGGTAGGGTCTCTCAAGACAAACAGGTCCTAGGTGAGGGATCAGACAAAGAGCAGCTCGAAGACCTTCATGGAAAATAAAAATCAAGGACTTGGATTTCCCTCGCCCGGACGCTAGTCACCGGGGCTCCCCTCTGGAGCCAGGCCCGGAGGTGGGCACGATGGCGAGCGCCTGGTGGCCGGGCCTGTCCCCATGGGGCCCGGCCAGGCACAGCCCGAAGAGGCAACGTGGGTCCCCCCTCCAATGGGCTCACCACTCATGGGTGGGGCCATAGAGGTCAGGTACAATGTGAGCTGGGCGGAAGCCGCAGGCAAGGCACTTGGCGGTCCGATCCTCGGCTACATAAGCTAGCTCTTGGGACGTAGAACGTCACCTCGCTGGGGGAGAAGGAGCCAGAGCTGGTGCGTGAGGTGGAGAAGTTTCGGCTAGATATAATCGGACTAACTGTGACGCACAGCAAGGGCTCTGGAACCAGTTCTCTTGAGAGGGGCTGGACTCTCTTCCACTCTGCCGTTGCACGCAGTGAGAGGGGACGGGCTGGGGTGGCAATTCTTGTTGCCCCCCAGCTCAAAGCCTGAATGTTGGACTTTAACCCAGTAGATGAGAGGGTAGCTTCCCTTCGCCTTCGGGTGGGGGGATGGGTCCTGACTGTTGTTTGTGCTTACGCACCAAACAGCAGCTCAGAGTACCCACCCTTTTTGGATTCCCTTGAGGGAGTACTGGAGAGCGCTCCCTCAGGGGGGGAAGCAGTACACTGTCAACACCATGTATGGTGAGGATGGTGTTCTGCTTACCCCGACTGTGGATATTGTGGATCAGTGGAAGGAATACTTTGAAGACCTCCTCAATCCCACCAACACGTCTTCCTATTAGGAAGCAGTGCCTGGGGATTTCTGTGGTGGGCTCTCCTATTTCTGGGGCTGAGGTTGCCGATGTAGTTAAAAAGCTCCTCGGTGGCAAGGCGGTGGATGAGATCCTTAAGGCTCTGGATGCTGTGGGACTGTCTTGGTTGACAAGACTCTGCAACATTGCGTGGACATCGGGGGCGGTACCTCTGGATTGGCAGAACAGGGTGGTGGTTCCTCTCTTTAAGAAGAGGACCCGCAGGGTGTGATCCAACTATAATGGGAGCCCACTCCTGAGCCTTCCCGGTAAGGCAAGACTCTGCAACATCGCGTGGACATCGGGGGTGGTACCTCTGGATTGGCAGAACTGGGTGGTGGTTCCTCTCTTTAAGAAGGGGACCCGCAGGGTGTGATCCAACTATCATGGAAGCACACTCCTGAGCCTTCCCGGTAAGGTCTATTCAGGTGTACTGGAGAGGAGGCTATGCCGAATAGTCGAACCTCGGATTCAGGAGGAACAGTGTGGTTTTCGTCCTGGTAGTGGAACGGTGGACCAGCTCTATACTCTCGACAGGGTCCTTGAGGGTGCTGGGAGTTTGCCCAAACAGTCTACATGTGCTTTGTGGACTTGGAGAAAGCACTTGGCTGTGTCCCCCGGGAAGTCCTGTGGGGAGTGCTCAGAGAGTATGGGGTATCGGACTGTCTGATTGTGGCGGTCCGCTCCCTATATGATCAGTGTCAGAGCTTGGTCCGCATGGCCGGCAGTAAGTCGGAGCCGTTTCCAGTGAGAGTTGGACTCCGCCAAGGCTGCCCTTTGTCACCGATTCTGTTCATAATTTTTTTTATGGACAGAATTTCTAGGCGTATTCAGGGCGTTGAGGGGATCCAGTTTGGTGGCTGCAGGATTAGGTATCTGCTTTTTGCAGATGATGTGGTCCCGTTGGCTTCATCTGGCCAGGATCTTCAGCTCTCACTGGATCGGATCGCAGCCGAGTGTGAGAATGAGAATCAGCACCTCCAAGTCCGAGTCCATGGTTCTTGCCCAGAAAAGGGTGGTGTGCCATCTTCGAGTTGGGGAAGAGATATTGCCCAATGTGGAGGAGTTCAAGTACCTCGGAGTCTTGTTCTCGAGTGGGGGAAGACTGGATCGTGAGATCGACAGGCGAATCAGTGCGGCGTCTTCAGTAATGCGGACGCTGTATAGATCCGTTGTGGAGAAGAAGGAGCTGAGCCGGAAGGCAAAGCTCTCAATTTACCGATCGATCTACGTTCCCATCCTCACCTATAGTCATGAGCTCTGGGTTATGACCAAAAGGACAAGATCTCGGGTACAAGCGGCCAAAATGAGTTTCCTCCGCCGGCTGGCGGGGCTCTCCCTTAGAGATAGGGTGAGAAGCTCTGTCATCCGGGAGGAGCTCAAAGTAAAGCCGCTGTTCCTCCACATCGACAGGAGCCAGATGAGGTGGTTCGGGCAACTGGTTAAGATACCACCAAAACGCCTCCATAGGGAGGTGTTTAGGGCACGTCCGACCGGTAGGAGGCCACAGGGAAGACCCAGGCCACGCTGGGAAGACAATGTCTCCCGGCTTGCCTGGGAACGCCTCGGGGTCCTCCGGAAGGAGCTGGACGAAGTGGCTGGGAAGAGGGAAGTCTGGGCTTCTCTGCTTAGGCTGCTGCCCCAGTGACCCAACCTCAGATAAGCGAAGGAAAATGGATGGATGGCCATTGACTGAGCTGCCATATTTTTACTGTAAAATCGTGTTTTAACGGTGTATTACTGTGAATGGAAAAACGGTACATTTGTTTTTACGGTAGAAAAACTGGCAGCTAAGTTGCCAGAATAATAAAGGAACTTGTACTGTTTTTCCATTAACAATATATTGTTGTAAAAACCAATGTAAATTTAATAGTAAAATTCTGGCAACCAAGCTGACAGCTTTTACCGTAAAAAACAACAAAACAGTTGTACTGTTTTTATATATACCGTAAAATGTTGTAAGAAATTTAAAAAACACAATTTTACAGTAAAATTTTGCAAATGTTAAGTTTTTACTGTAAAATCGACAGTCCACTTAACACAATTTATATAATAATAATTAAATCCAGATCCAGAGGCAAATTCATACATTATTCGCTGTTACAAGCGGCCCTCTGATGGCAGCCATAACTGCGATGTGGCCCTCAATGAAAACAAGTTTGACATCCTTTCTGCAGGTGCTTAAGAGGAGCAGCCTCTTAAAGAGACTGTACATAGAGTATGCTCATGTCCTAGCAACATTAACATAAAATAAAGATTACATCTGTAGATAACTTTTATCCAATTATAACATTAACTCGCCTTATATGCATCTGTGGCACTATAATATAGTTTAAGACATGAAAATAGTTGCCCCCCATTTTATTTTTATACTTAAGGTGACTTCTGTTGAGTAAAAATAATGTTGATGTCTAGTTTTCTGTAATAGAATGTATTACAGGTTTTCTCCAGCAGAAGACATTTTGTACTTCTTGCATTATTAATTGTAGCTCACCGGAAGAGAATGTCAGTGTCATGTCTGTGTTCATGTTTTTGTTTGGCCATGTGCTGTTTTGTTTTTTGGACACTTCCTTAGTTCCTGGTTTCACTTCCTGGTTTTGTTTTGTTTCCATGGTTACTCATTAGTTTCACCTGTTCCACGTTTGGACTCACACACACCTGTCTCACGTTTTCACATTGTCATGTCACGCACCTGTTCACAGTTAGTCACGCACCTGTTTTCACTTATCATGTCACTATATAGGCTTTTCTGTTTCTGTTGTTCGTCCTGGCGACATCACCCATTCATGCCATGTCCACAGTTCCTTGTCACGTTAGTTCTTGTATCATCTCTTGTCACGTAAGTTTTTGTTTGTTTAATGTTCATAGTTCTCCGCCATTGTGCGCGCCTTTTGTTTTTTCTAGTCAAGTTTTTTACCTCCGCTGTGAGCGCCTTTTGTTTGTACCTTTTGTTTGAGTTTATAGTAATAATTAAATATGTCTTTACCTGCACGCCACGTCCGTTCCAACTCTTTTGCACCACGGGAGAGCAAACCACGCCATAGACAAAGTCTTGACAGATGTCGCCAGCACGAGAGCTCTCCCGCAAAAAAATGGGACAATTTGGACGACGTAACGTGGGAGGTCCTGCGCGCCATGGAAGCCGAGACACTCCGCCATTCCCCCATGGAGCGCAGGGATCTCATGTGGGGTCCGACCGGCAAACTGGTGCCGATCAGCTCCCTTTGGTCCGAGGATGGCGCTGCGTCACCGCAGTCCCGGAAGCGCCGCTCCCAACGAAGGACGTCAGGGAGTGCTTCCACAAGCATTGGAAAGGACGCATCGTTCCCGCAAGCTCCTCCCCCTCCGGGCGGAAACGAGCTGCAGCCAGCCCGGCTTCCCCAGGACGACGTCACGCCGCTGCCAGTGGGTGACGTCATGGATTTTTTTCCCCTGAACTCTTTTTCTTGTCAGCCACATCCAACCAAAGACTCTAAATCCATGATTAAATATTACCAAGACATGTTTTTAGAAATCAGATCCTGTCAATCACAGTCACCCAATTTTCATGCCCCGCCCCCCAGGACTCATGCCACGCCCAAGTCAGAAATTTTTTTTTCACCCACAAAAGCCCAGGTGGGGGGGAACGAAAGACCTTTTGGACAATTTAGAGGGGAGGATTCTGCCCTCCTCCTGAACCCCCTCCGCCCACCCCAAAAGACGGTTCCAGACCGCGGGGAGCGCGTCTGGGATCCGCTCCTTGAGGGGGGGGCTAGGGCTGGGAATTGTTCAGGTGGGGTGGGTCAGCATCGTCACGCCAAGCCACAGCCTCCAGCACGACCACCACCACCTGTCTTTCGACCTGCCAAGCCACAGCCACCAGCACGACCCCCACCACCAGTCTTTCGTCACGCCAAGCCACAGCCTCCAGCACGACCCCCACCACCTGTCTTTCGACCTGCCAAGCCACAGCCACCAGCACGACCACCACCACCAGTTTTTCGACCATGCCAAGATCCACCTGCTCCACGCCCAGCTCCACGCCAAGCGCCACCAGTACCTGCTCCACGTCAAGCGCCACCAGTACCTGCTCCACGTCAAGCGCCACCAGTACCTGCTCCACGCCAAGCGCCGCCAGTACCGGCTCCACGCCAAGCGCCACCAGTACCTGCTCCACGCCAAGCGCCGCCAGTACCTGCTCCACGCCAAGCGCCGCCAGTACCTGCTCCACGCCAAGCGCCGCCAGTACCTGCTCCACGCCAAGCGCCGCCAGTACCTGCTCCACGCCAAGCGCCGCCAGTACCTGCTCCACGCCAAGCGCCGCCAGTGGCTACCCCACGACGCCAAGCGCCGCCAGTGGCTGCCCCACGACGCCAAGCGCCGCCCGTGGCTGCCCCACGCCGCCAAGCGCCGCCCGTGGCTGCCCCACGCCGCCAAGCGCCGCCCGTGGCTGCCCCACGCCGCCAAGCGCCGCCCGTGGCTGCCCCACGCCGCCAAGCGCCGCCCGTGGCTGCCCCACGCCGCCAAGCGCCGCCCGTGGCTGACCCACTCCAAGACCAAAGCCAAGACCAAGAACCGCCAAGTGACCAAGAACCGCCAAGTGACCAAGAACCGCCAAGTGACCAAGAACCGCCAAGAGACCAAGACCAACCACGCCAAGTCCAAGACCAAGACCAACCACGCCAAGTCCAAGACCAAGTCCAAGACCAAGACCCAGACCCTCGCCAAGACCAAGACCAAGACCCACGCCAAGACCAAGACCCTCGTCAAGACCCGCCACGCCAAGCTTCGCCGCCTGACGCACCACGCCAAGCTTCGCCGCCTGCCACGACAACGCGCCCACCTCCTCGTCGGCCAAGGATGTGGCCATTCCATGGGCGTCCGCCACGCCAGGTGCGCCGACCTCCTCGTCTGCCACGAATGTGGCCATTCCCAGGTCGCCCACCTCGTCAGGTTCAGCGGCGGTCTACCCGCCGTCGCCACCTGACTCTGCCCCGGTGGATTCGGGGACACCTGGTCTGGCGATCCACCGCCATATCCCCCTCCCCCCCTCCCATGACTCTTGACCCTGTTTTTTGTTTTTGGACATCTGGGATCTGTCCGTAAGGGGGGGGTTCTGTCATGTCTGTGTTCATGTTTTTGTTTGGCCATGTGCTGTTTTGTTTTTTGGACACTTCCTTAGTTCCTGGTTTCACTTCCTGGTTTTGTTTTGTTTCCATGGTTACTCATTAGTTTCACCTGTTCCACGTTTGGACTCACACACACCTGTCTCACGTTTTCACATTGTCATGTCACGCACCTGTTCACAGTTAGTCACGCACCTGTTTTCACTTATCATGTCACTATATAGGCTTTTCTGTTTCTGTTGTTCGTCCTGGCGACATCACCCATTCATGCCATGTCCACAGTTCCTTGTCACGTTAGTTCTTGTATCATCTCTTGTCACGTAAGTTTTTGTTTGTTTAATGTTCATAGTTCTCCGCCATTGTGCGCGCCTTTTGTTTTTTCTAGTCAAGTTTTTTACCTCCGCTGTGAGCGCCTTTTGTTTGTACCTTTTGTTTGAGTTTATAGTAATAATTAAATATGTCTTTACCTGCACGCCACGTCCGTTCCAACTCTTTTGCACCACGGGAGAGCAAACCACGCCATAGACAAAGTCTTGACAGTCAGTTTGTGATGAGGAAGTGTGCAACACGTTGAATCTGCTTCTGTTAACCTATATTTTCCTGTTGTAGTAGACAACAGTAGTAGAAAATTGTAGGTGCCGTAGAGCAGTGGTCCCCAACCACTGGTACCGGTCTGTGACGCATTTGCTACCGGGCCGTCGAGAAACATTAAATAATTGATACACGACTGCATTTTCTCCAACTTAACTTTCGCCCACTAAACACACCAATAAGCTTGTTTATAGATGTAAAATAAAACTCCCCATAGGAGGTTGCCATTTGTTATATGTATTATTACTTTGTGACATGGTACAATGCACATTAATGAACATATAAAATAGACACGTGACAGATTGTAGCCAAAGGCTGATTTCCATCTGCAGTCTCCATCTCATTGCAAAGAAACAAGCCCAGGGCTCCCTCTAATTCAGCGTTATAGTGAGTTGTACAAGAGTGAAGCAAAGACAACTGGAAAACGTTGTTATTTTTTGCAAATATTAGCTCATTTGGAATTTGATGCCTGCAACATGTTTCAAAAAAGCTGGCACAAGTGGCATAAAAGACTGCTCATCAAACACTTATTTGGAACATCCCACAGGTGAACATGCTAATTGGGAACAGGTGGGTGCTATGATTGGGTATAAAAGCAGCTACCATGAAATGCTAAGTCATTCACAAACAAAAATGGGGCGAGGGTCACCACTTTGTCAACAAATGCGTGAGTAAATTTTTCAACCAGAATTAAGGGATTTCACCATCTACGGTCCGTAATATCATCAAAAGGTTCAGAGAATCTGGAGAAATCACTGCACGTAAGCGATGATATTACGGACCTTCGATCCCTCAGGCGGTACTGCATCAAAAAAGCGACGTCAGTGTGCAAAGGATATCACCACATGGGCTCAGGAACACTTCAGAAAATCACTGTCAGTAACTATCGTTTGTCGCTACATCTGTAAGTGCAAGTTAAAACTCTACTATGCAAAGCAAAAGCCATTTATCAACAACATCCAGAAAGGCCGCCGGCTTCGCTGGGCCCGAGCTCATCGAAGATGGACTGATGAAAAGTGGAAAAGTGTTCTGTGGTCTGACGAGTCCACATTTCAAATTGTTTTTGGAAACTTTGGACATTGTGTCCTCCAGACCAAAGAGGAAAAGAATCATCATATAGGTGCAAAGTTCAAAAGCCAGCATCTGTGATGGTATGGGGGTGCATTAGTGCCCAAGGCATGGGTAACTTACACATTTGTGAAGGCACCATTAATGCTGAAAGGTACATACAGGTTTTGAAGCAACATTTGTTGCCATCCAAGCAACGTTATCATGGACGCCCCTGCTTATTGTGTGTATGTATATATATATATATATATATATATATATATATATATATATATATATATATATATATATATATATATATATATATATATATATATATATATATATATATATACACACACATATAAACATATACACATCCACATACTCACACATGCTTACATACACGTACACATAGCTGTATGCATATATATATATATATATATATATATATATATATATATATATATATATATATATATATATATATATATACACACACATACACACACATATAAACATATACACATTCACATACTCACACGTGCTTAGATACACATACACATAAATATATACATACACATATATAACAATAATAATTACACACACACACACACACACACACACACACACACACACACACACACACACACACACACACACACACACACACACACACACACACACACACACACACACACCAATGTGTAAATAAAAAAATCCATACACAGCAATCCAGCCCCGGAACCCACTGTCCACTGAGAACCAGCCGATCACTTCACCCACTCCCCACAGGTCGGCCCGTGCCGTGATGGCACTGTATATATTATCCTCTATTACTAACACAAACAGCATGCCTGCCAGGCTTCATGTTGTATGAAGCTTTAACTTGCACACGTGGGAGACAGCAAGGCATACTAGGTCAACAGCCACACGGCTCACACTGACGGTGACCGTATAAAACAACTTTAACACTGTTACGTTACAAATATGCGCCACACTGTGAACCCACACCAAAAAAGAATGACAAATACATTTCTGGAGAACCTCCGCACCGTAACACAACATAAACACAACACAACAAATACCCAGAATCCCATGCAGCCCTAACTCTCTAACCTTCAACATGTGGCCGAGCAGGTACGCTGTTTAAGCAGGCTTTAGAGGGCGCTAAAGGCAGAGCCATCACGCTCAAATTTCGGGTGTCTCCCGGGAAAAGTGGGAGGATTGGCAACTATGACGCTGTTGAACGCCATTCATGTAAATCTTGCGGGCCGCACTACCTTTAAACTGTCATATTAAAGTGCGGGCCGGGGCGCGTGTCTGACACCCCTGGTTTAAACATAGCACAAAGCAATAAAAAGCTTTGTATACAGTGTTATTTCATTTTAAATTTCAAAAGAGTTTTGAGGCTCCCATTGTTTTCTTTCATTTGTGAAACTCGTCAAAATGTCTCTTTGAGTGATAAAGGTTGCCGACCCTAGACTCTAGGGTTAAGTTAAGAAGGGGTTAAACAAAACAAGCTGTGAAGGTGCGCACGCAGAAACATTGGTGAGGGAGGGGCAGAGACACAGAGCGAGAGAGCTATTGAGTGGAGACAGACATGAAAACAAGAAATGCCGAAAAGTAAATGCAACTTCACGGATGATTTGCGGAAAAAGTATTTGTGTTTTGGTCCTGGCCGTGACACATGGGAAGCAGAATGCACTGTGTGCAAAGCAGGAACGTATATATCTGTGGCAAATAAAGATCTACAAGCCCATATCGACACTACAAAGCACAAAACAGCTGTGCAGGGCGAGAGCTCGTTTATGACAACCTTTTTCCAAAACACAACATAGAATGTGAGATATAACAGGATAATGCATACATTTGTCATTTGTTTTCAAAACGCTTACAAAAAAGTGGTACCCCAAAAATTTACTGTGGGACCCCATTTGTATGATTTGATGGGGTCCCTGGGACCCCATTTTGAAAATTCCTAGCGCCAACACTACTGTCAACATAGGAGAAAAAATGCTTTATTTAAATAAATATATTACTTATGAAGCAAGTTCGAGTATCATTGGCAAATTTTCACCTAGTCCCGGCCTTGGCGTGCTGCCAGCCTTGGCACGCATATACTGTATGTGTCCTCTTTTTGGGATTTCAGAATATGGTCAGCCTATCATAAACCGTTCATAAACTCGGGAATATACGTCCCTGGACACAGTAGCTCTTTAAAATTTGACCAATCTATGACCCTGTAACTACTTGGTATCGGATTGACACCAAAGTCTGTACTATCAGACAAAATTAGTATCTAAACATCGGAATAATAAGTGCTTATTACATTTTAAAGGCCTACTGAAACCCACTACTACCGACCACGCAGTCTGATAGTTAATATATCAATGATGAAATCTTAACATTGCAACACATGCCAATACGGCCGGGCTAACTTATAAAGTGCAATTTTAAATTTCCCGCTAAACTTCCGGTTCAAAACGCCTTTGGAGGATGACGTATGCGCGTGACGTCGAGAGATCCACGGAAGTGTTTGGACCATATTGGACACAATACACAGAGCTCTGTTTTCTTCGACAAAATTCCACAGTATTCTGGACATCTGTGTTGGTGAATCTTTTGCAATGGAGGCTGCAAAGAAGAACGTTGTAGGTGAGATCGGTGTATGCGGCTGGCTGTAGCAACACAACAAGGAGGACTTTGACTTGGATAGCAGACGCGCTAGCGGCGAACTCACCTTGACTTCCTACGTCTCCGGGCCGCCGACCGCATCGTCAAACGCTGGAACGCAGGTGAGCACGGGTGTTGATGAGCTGAGGAGGGCTGGCTGGCGTAGGTGGAGCGCTAATGTTTTTATCATAGCTCTGACGAGGTCCCGTTGTTAAGTTAGTGTCGTTAGCAACAGCATTGCTAGGCTTCGACAGGCGTCGAATACACATTAACCGTGTATTTACATGTCCAGTGTTTGGTTCGGTGTCTCCTGATAGTAGTATTGTTGATCTTCTGTCTATCCTTCCAGTCAGGGGTTTATTTATTTTGTTTCGATCTGCATTTGAGAACGATGCTATCACGTTAGCTCAGTAGATAAGTGTGTCACCGATGTATTGTCGTGGAGATAAAAGTCACTCTGAATGTCCATTTCGCGTGCTCGACTCTCATTTTCAAGAGGATATAGTATCCGAGGTGGTTTAAAATACAAATCCGTGATCCACAATAGAAAAAGGAGAGAGTGTGGAATCCAATGAGCCAGCTTGTACCTAAGTTACGGTCACAGCGAAAAAAGATACGTCCGGCACTGCCTCTAGTTCTTCACTCTAACGTGCCTCATCCACGAATCGTTCATCCTCGCTCAAATTAATGGGGTAATCGTCACTTTCTCGCTCCTAATATCTCTCGCTCCATTGTAAACAACGGGGAATTGTGAGCAGCACTACCGCTTGTGACGTCACGCTACTTCCGGTAGGGGCAAGGTTTTTTTTTATCAGCGAGCAAAAGTTGCGAACTTTATCGTCGATTTTCTCTACTAAATCCTTTCAGCAAAAATATGGCAATGATCAAGTATGACACATAGAATTGATCTGCTATTCCCGTTTAAATAAAAACAATTCATTTCAGTAGGCCTTTAACATAAGTGTAGATGAACATGTTAAAACAGAAAGTAACCAGATGCATCCATCCTTTCATTTTTCCTCTTAATTTTCACAAAATATTAGAATGGGAAATGACTCAATATGTTACTGCATACGTCAGCAGACTAATTAGGAGCCTTTGTTACCCGTTTGCTTACATTCTACTAAAAGAGAATTTGTCTAGTATGTTTACTATTTTATATTAAGCCAAAACTGTTTTCTCATTGCAATAAGACATTTTGGGACCGGTAATAGTATCAAAATATAGGAAAACCCTAAATTGCATAAATGTTTATTTATATGCACACATGTTTATTTACGTGCAAACTTGTTCATTAAACATGCAAACATGTGAATTTACATACATGCATAACTGTTAATACACATGTTTATTTACATGCATACATAATATATATATATATATATATATATATATATATATATATATATATATATATATATATATATATATATATATATATATACCGTATATATATATACCGTATATATACCATATATATATATATATATATATATATATATATATATATATATATATATATATATATATATATATATATATATATATATATATACATATACCATATATATATATATATATATATATATATATATACCATATATATATATATATATATTTACTTGCATGCAGTTTACATACAATCTTTATATAAATGCATATATATGTATATATACAAATATACATATATATGTATGTATATATGTGTATATATACATATGTTTATTTATATACAAATAATGTAATACTGATACTACAAAAGAGAAAACAATAGTAATAATTAATTAATATACATAATATATATAATAAAGTGAAAACCATTTCAGGTGAGTACCTCTTGAAGCTCATCGAGAGAATGCCAAGAGTGTGCAAAGCAGTAATCAGAGCAAAGGTGGCTATTTTGAAGAAACTAGAATATAAAACACGTTTTCAGTTATTTCATCTTTTTTTGTTAAGTACATAACTCCACATGTGTTCATTCATAGTTTTGATGCCTTCATTGACAATCTACAATGTAAATAATCATTTGAATGAGAAGGTGTGTCCAAACTTTTGGCCTGTACTATATATATATATATATATATATATATATATATATATATATATATATAAACAGGTACATATATATATATATATATATATATATATATATATATATATATATATATATATATATATATATATATATATATATATATATATATATATAAATGAAAGCCAAAGTTTTCCATCCAACCTGATGGAGCTTGAGGGGTGCTGCAAAGAATTATTGGAAAAGAGGAATGGTGAAACTGCCCAAAGATAGGTGTGCCAAGCTTGTGTCATCATATTCAATAAGACTTGAGGCTGTAATTGCTATCAAAGGTACATCAACAAAGTATTGAGCAAAGGCTGTGAATACTAATGTCCACAGGATTTTTTTTGGTTTAAATTTTTAATAAATTTGCACATTTTTTTCGAAACACCTTTTCACATTGTCATTACAGGGTATTGTGTGTAGAATTTTGAGGACAAAAATGAATGTATTCCATTTTCGAATAAGGCTGTAACATGACAAAATGTAGAGGAAGTGAAGCACTGTGAATATCAATCAATCAATCAATCAATGTTTATTTATATAGCCCTAAATCACAAGTGTCTCAAAGGGCTGTACAAGCCACAACGACATCCTCGGTACAGAGCCCACATACGGGCAAGGAAAACTCACCCCAGTGGGACGTCAATGTGAATGACTAAGAGAAACCTTGGAGAGGACCGCATATGTGGGTAACCCCCACCCCCCCCCCCCCCCCCCTCTAGGGGAGACCGAAAGCAATGGATGTCGAGTGGGTCTGACATAATATTGTGAAAGTCCAACACATCAGCGAAAGTCCAGTCCATAGTGAGGCCAGCAGGAACCATCCCGAGTGGAGACGGGTCAGCAGCGTAGAGATGTCCCCATCTGATGGACAGGCTAGCGGTCCACCCCGGGTTGGGAGCAGAGTAGAAAAGAAAAGAAAAGAAACGGCAGATCAACTGGTCTAAAAAGGGAGTCTATTTAAAGGCTAGAGTATACAAATGAGTTTTAAGATGAGACTTAAATGCTTCTACTGAGGTAGCATCTCTAACTTTTACCGGGAGGGCATCCCATAGTATTGGAGCCCGAATAGAAAACGCTCTATAGCCCGCAGACTTTTTTTGGGCTCTGGGAATCACTAATAAGCCGGAGTTCTTTGAACGCAGATTTCTTGCCGGGACATATGGTACAATACAATCGGCAAGATAGACAGGAGCTTGACCGTGTAGTATTTTATACGTAAGTAGTAAAACCTTAAAGTCGCATCTTAGGTGCACAGGAAGCCAGTGCAAGTGAGCCAGTATAGGCGTTTTATGATCAAACTTTCTTGTTTTTGTCAAAAGTCTAGCAGCTGCATTTTGTACCATCTGTAATCTTTTAATACTAGACATAGGGAGGCCCGAAAATAAAACGTTACAGTAATCGAGACGAGATGTAACGAACGCATGGATAATGATCTCAGCATCGCTTGTGGACAAAATGGAACGCATTTTAGCGATACTACGGAGATGAAAGGAGGCCGTTTTAGTAACACTCTTAATGTGTGACTCAAACGAGAGAGTTGGGTCGAAGATAATACCCAGATTCTTTACGGAGTCGTCTTGTTTAATTGTTTGGTTGTCAAATGTTAAGGTGGTATTATTAAATAGATGTCGGTGTTGAGCAGGACCGATAATCAGCATTTCCGTTTTCTTAGCGTTGAGTTGCAAAAAGTTAGCGGACATCCATTGTTTAATTTCATTAAGACACGCCTCCAGCTGACTACAATCCGGCGTGTTGGTCAGCTTTAGGGGCATGTAGAGTTGGGTGTCATCAGCATAACAGTGAAAGCTAACACCGTATTTGAGTATGATGTCACCTAGCGGCAGCTTGTAAATACTAAAGAGTGCAGGGCCAAGAACCGAACCCTGGGGAACTCCGCACGTTACCTTAACATAGTCCGAGGTCACATTGTTATGGGAGACACACTGCATCCTGTCAGTAAGATAAGAGTTAAACCAAGACAAGGCTAAGTCTGTCATCCCAATACGCGTTTTGATACGCTCTAATAAAATATTTTGATCAACAGTATCGAAAGCGGCGCTAAGATCAAGAAGCAGCAACATAGATGAAGCATCAGAATCCATCGTTAGCAATAGATCATTAGTCATTTTTGCGAGGGCTGTCTCCGTAGAGTGATTTGCCCTGAAACCGGACTGAAAAGGTTCACAGAGATTGTTAGACGCTAAGTGTTCATTTAGCCGCTGTGCTAAAAAATTTTCGAGGATTTTCGAGATAAACGGAAGGTGGGACACCGGCCGGTAGTTTACCAGGAGATCAGGATCGAGGTTAGGTCTTTTGAGTAGAGGATGAATAACCGCTTTTTTGAATGCTAGGGGAACAGTGCCAGAGGAAAGTGATAAGTTTATAATATTTAACACTGATGGACCTAATAATACAAAAAGCTCCTTGATAAGTTTCCCAGGAATTGGGTCAAGTAAACATGTTGTTTGTTTTGTCCCATTTACACATTTTAACAATTCCTCCAATGTTATTTCATCAAAGAGAGAGAAACTATTTTGGAGGGCGGTATCCGTCGTATATACAGTCGTATCTGTGTTAATAGAACCCAGTTGTAGCTGAGATGCATTGTCTTTAATCTCTTTTCTAATGACTTCAATTTTCTTATTAAAGAAATTCATAAAGTCATCTGCTGAGTGGGTGGAGCTACTGGGAGGAGTCCCTTGTTGGGTTAGCGATGCTACTGTACTAAACAGAAATTTAGGATCATTTTTGTTGAGGTGGATGAGATTTGAGTAATATTTAGCTTTAGCTGAGGTAAGCATGCGTTTATAAGTTATTAAACTATCACACCATGCTTGATGGAAAACCTCAAGTTTAGTCGCACGCCATTTGCGTTCCAGCTTTCTACATGATAATTTCTGGGCTTTAGTTTCTTCTGTAAACCATGGGGTACGCCTTTTAGGGGCCCTTTTTAGCTTTAGCGGTGCTACAATATCAATGGTGTCGCGCAGGGCGTCATTAAAGCTGTTAGTGAGGTTATCAATAGAGCCCACATAATTTGGGAATGGTGCCATTACCGAAGGCAGTAGGTCAGTAAGAGTCGTCGTTGTGGCAGCATTAATGTTGCGGCTGCTATAGTAGTTATTATTATTATTATTAGTTTGTTGACAATGAGTCAGAACTTCAAATTTTATAAGGTAATGATCGGACATTACTTTAGTGTACGGGAGTATCGTAACTTTAGAGGTGGTGACACCCCTGACAAGCACTAGATCTATCGTATTACCGTTGCGATGCGTGCGTTCATTTATTATTTGTGTAAGACTACAGCTATCAATTATAGACTGGAGCGCCACGCATGGAGGGTCCGATGGGGTATTCATATGGATATTAAAGTCCCCCATTATGATTATATTGTCGGCGTGCGTCACTAGATCAGCAACAAACTCTGAGAATTCACTGATGAAGTCCGAATAGGGCCCAGGGGGGCGGTAGATAACAGCCAGGTGGAGAGGCAGCGGTGTGACAAACCTCAAAGTGAGCACCTCAAACGAGTTATATTTATTATTTAGGTTAGGTGTAAGATTATAGTTTTCATTGTATATTAGTGCGACACCCCCTCCCCTTTTAAGAGATCGGGCAACATGTGTATTGGTATAGTTAGGAGGAGATGCCTCATTTAGCGCAAAAAAATCGTCTGGTTTGAGCCAGGTCTCGGCGAGACCAACGACGTCAAGTTTGTTGTCTCTAATGACTTCATTAACTAATAACGTTTTGGAAGATAATGATCTTATGATTAAAAAGCCCATATTATAGGTAGTGGGCTGTTTTGAGGATTGTTTGTTGAAATTATCCGAAGTAGCAATATTAATAATGTTGCGTTTATTATGCGTATTGCACTTTAAATAGTTTCGACCATATCTAGGAATTGATACGACGGGGATATTCAGATTGTTTGCTTGATGTTGCGATAAACTGAACGCATCATAGTTAGCTACCTCAGTACAATGTATGTCTGCCTCTGACACGGTCACAAAAGAAAAAACATTATGTGAGTTGTGTTTTATTCTAAGAGAATTGCTATGTGTGCAGGGATTATCCAGCCTGACGCCGGCTAGTTCTAGTTTGAATGGCTTCTTACCCGGAGACTCTACGCTTCTTTGGTTAGCTTTTCTCTTTGTTGTTAGCCCAGCTCGGCATCCCCGCTTCTGCTTCCGCTCGCACGCTTATGTCGTCTCCATTGGGGGTCACCGCTAGCACTTGACTCCGCTGCTACAAAGGCCGCTCGATGTAGCCCACGAAGTATTCCCATGCTAGCGAGGAGGTCCACCGTACATGCATCTTTCAGTCTATAACGACCCGATCCATCCACATCCAGAATTGTCTGTCGGTCGTATGTGATCACAGAGTGTTCACGCTTTGAGCCAGCCATGAAATTGACAGAAATGACGGGTGTTTTTTGCCAAATCGCTCTACACTCCCAAGAGCGTTAGCATAGCCGCAGCATACCTTGCGCCGCCATCTTGCCTAAAATGAAATGAATAAAATAAGAAAAAAAATAAAATAAAATAAGAATACGTTCCAGATGTACTGTACGGCTGTGTTGTCATCATACGTTGGTGTCATCCCATAAGACATCCAACACTTAAAATAGTTCCCTTCTTACTCATCTTTCTCACTTCCTGTCCAACATCCGAGTCCTTTTCTACATCATTCTCATCGCATCTGCTCCGTGCTGACCCAGCAGAAAGCACTAATGAAAGGTCAGCCGGGTCAGCGTACCCGCATACCTTTGGAGGTCAAGAGGTCGTTCACTCCGAGGGGAAAAACTTTCACTTTTTCACTGGGACGTGTCAAACATTCAAGACAGGTCACCAGGTCACACTGCCTCTGAGCTGATGTTCCCTACGTCCTGGGGGGTCAAAGTTCAACACAAGAATGCAGCTCGGTTGCGGGGTCAGATGTTTTCAAAGTCAGAGATGTTCAAAGTCAGAGGTTTTCAGAGTCAGAGGTGTTAGTCTTAGATCACTTTCTTTAATTAACATAATGCTAAGGAAAATGCGTGCCCATAACAACAGCAGAAGATAAAGGTTGGAGGTGTGATTTTATATCATTTCACATATAAGAGTCACATGTCAGAAATTAACGATTTTATTTATTAAAGCTTCCTAAAAATAACTGTATGGGATAATTTATGTCAGTAATATACATAAGTAATATACATCAAGCTCTCATAGCGGTTATTCCAATGATCAGAGTGTAGTACTTTAATAAAGCTCTGCTTTCACTTAAGGACAAAAGGGTTAGACTGCCATCTGCTGGATGAATGTGAAAAAGCAGGAAGGGAAATGATAACACGTGTGACGTCACAAGGTCACGTGAGCAGGGTGCGCTTGTCAACTTCCGTAATTTATACACATTAATGCTGACTCAAAGAGACAAAAAAACGAATGTGGCGACAAATAGGAATAAATAAATGAGCAGATATTGTGGCAGGGATTCACCAAATAACTAATTCTTACCAACTATGACTGAACCAGGAAAAACATGATGCCAAAATACACGTCGTACGTGTCGGGGGGGGGGGGGACAAATAACATGAAGGCAATATAACCATCCATCCAAGCAGAGATAAAACACTCTTTTAGCAAATAACGAGAACCGGGCCACTGAATTAAAGTCGTTTTAAACATTTATTTGATGCATTTTGCACATGCGAAGTAAACATTGGCAGCCGATAGTAATTCTGTCCAAACCGGAAAAGGAGGGGACATGAAAGTAAGTAACACCCAAAGAGAAAATTACCAAAAAAAAAACAAAAAAAACGAGACTGCTTCTGCTCTCACATCAAAAATATAAAACATAAGGTGGCAATAAATATTTCAATAGTAAATACATCACTTCATGTTCTTGACTTTTTTTTCTAGTGGTATTTTTTTTAAGTTATTGTGTGGAACTATGTAAAAATTAATTACAGAACTATGCTTAATGCACTCACAATGTTACAAAATAGGTCAGTGTTGATAATACCATCCTGATAAAATATCATTAGGGAACCTTATTGAAAATTAGATAATCTTATGTATCTCATCGGGCGGGGATGCACTCAGGCGGAATGCAGGGTATTAACCATCTTTGGTTCCCAGAACGTTGAAACTACGTTAGCCTTTGGGCAATTAACATTCGCTTATGATTGCATTTTGGGTTGTTTTTTTAGTTCTACTTTGGTTCAAACAGAAAAACTTTACTTTTACATTTGTAATGTATTGACCCCCACAACGCCACAACTGTTATAAACATATTGATTGTTTGATTGATTTATTGAAACTTTTATTAGTAGAATGCACAGTACAGTACATATTCCGTACAATTGACCACTATATGGTAACACCCGAATACGTTTTTCAACTTGTTTAAGTCGGGGTCCACGTAAATCAATTCATGGTACAAATATATACTATCATCATAATACAGTCATCACAAAAGTTAATCATCAGAGTATATACATTGAATTAGTTACATTATTTACATTGTTTACAATTCGGGGGGTGGGATGAGGAGGGTTTGGTTGATATCAGCACTTAAGTCGTAGCATAATATTGTTTTTAATATTGTTTTTAATATAGTTTTTAATATTGTTTTTAATATTGTTTTTAACATGGCTGTGCAGCACTTTGGAAACATTCTTGTTGTGTAAATGTGCTATATAAATAAAGTGGATTGGATTGGATTGGATTAAGTCATCAATAATTGCATCATCAGAGAAATGGACATTGAAACAGTGTAGGTCTGACTTGGTAGGATATGTACAGCGAGCAGAGAACATAGTGAGTTCAGAAAGCATAAGAACAAGTATATACATTTGATTATTTACATTTGATTATTTACAATCCGGGGAGGTGGGATGTGGAGGGGGTAGGGTGTTAGTCAAGGGTTGTAGTTGCCTGGAGGTGTTCTTTTAGTGCGGTTTTGAAGGAGGATAGAGATGCCCTTTCTTTTACACCTGTCGGGAGTGCATTCTATATTGATGTGGCATAGATGGAGAATGAGTTAAGACCTCTGTTAGATCGGAATCTGGGTTTAACGTGGTTAGTGGAGCTCCCCCTGGTGTTGTGGTTAAGGCGGTCATTTACGTTATGGAAGTAGTTTGACATGTACTTCGGTATCAGGGAGGTGTAGCGGATTTTATAGACTAGGCTCAGTGCAAGTTGTTTTACTCTGTCCTCCACCCTGAGCCAGCCCACTTTGGAGAAGTGGGTTGGAGTGAGGTGTGATCTGGGGTGGAGGTCTAAAAGTAACCTGACTAGCTTGTTCTAGGATGTTTGGAGTTTAGATTTGAGGGTTTTGGAGGTGCTGGGGTACTAAGAGGTGCAAGCGTAATCGAAAAAGGGTTGAACGAGGCTGATCCGTGGTCACCTGATAACCTCTCCATGCAGGAGAGAGGGGCAAAGCAGAAAAGAAAGACAGAAAATCAACTGGTCTAAAAAGGAGTCTATTTAAAGGCTAGAGTATACAAATGAGTTTTAAGATGGGACTTAAATGCTTCTACTGAGGTAGCATCTCCAACAGGGGCATTCCAGAGTAATGGAGCCTGAACTGGATGCTCTGCGGGATGGGTAGCCAGTGAAGTTCTTGGAGGACAAGAGTGATGTGGTCATAGCGACGAGGTTGAGTGAGGAGTCGTGCAGTCCAATTTTTGGATGAGTGGAAGTTTATGGATGATGAACCATAAAGGATACTGTTGCAGTTATCCAGTCTGGAGGTGATGAATGCATGAAAAAGTGTTCCAGCGGTAGAAAAGGAGAGGATGGGTCGGAGATAGGCTACATTTTTGGGGTGGCTGCTTTAGTGTTTGACATGAGCTTCAAATGAAAAGTTGTTGTCCAACATGAGACCAAGGTTCTGGATATGAGTGAAAAGGGGCACAGGGTGAGGCTGTTTAAAGATATGTTAAAATCTTTGACAAAATCAACGAGATATTTTGGTACAATAATTATGAGATCTGTTTTGCTGTAGTTGAGTTTGAGAAAGTTATTGTTCACCCAGATGTTTGTCAGTCAGGCAGTGGGTGACGGTGGTGTGGGGGTCTGGGGTGATAGATCGGGTTGAAATGTAGATCTGTATGTCGTCAGTATAGCAGTAATAGTTAAGGCTATGTCGACATATTTGTTCATGTGAGAGTACTGTATTTACAGGGTGAAGGGGAGAGAGCCAAGTAAAGAACCCTGGGGACACCTTGGGACAGGGGGCCAATGGATGACTGTCAGTCAGGTATGATTTGATCCAGGAGAGTGCAGTATTGGTGATGTTGAGGGAAATTTCCAAGCAAGAGAGAAAGATTGAGTGATTTATGGTGTCAAAAACTGCAGTGAGCTGTAGTAGAATGAGGAGATTGAGGCGTCCTTAGTCAGCAGCAAGGAGGAGGTCATTTGGGACTTTGATGAGGGCTGTTTCAGTGGGAACAGAAACCAAACTAAAATGATCAGGGAAATTGTTGATGTTGAGATGAGTTGTTATTTTGCTGCCACTGCACATTCCAATGTTTTTGACAGAAAAGGAAAGTTGGAGATGGGCCTGAAGTCGGTAATGGTTTAGGTGTCAAGTCCAGGATTTTTGAGGTTGGGTGTGACTGAGGTAGTTTTGAATGACGCGGGAACAAAACCAGAGGTGAAGGAAGAGGTAATTATATCAGTAATTACTGGGGTGATGGACGGGAGGCATTAGGCAATCTTTTACAAGTGATGTGGGAATAGGATCACGTGCACAAGTGGAGTTTTTGGATTTATTTATAAGATTCATTATGTCAGATCGGGACATCGGTAGAAAATTGGTTAGATGCTGAGAGTTGAGAAGGGGCAGAACAGGTGGTGTATGATTAAGGGTGATAGTGGAGGTCAAGGTGATACATATGGTTTTGATTTTGGATTAAATGAATAACAGAAATTAACTGTATTTTTCAGTGGTGAAGGACAACGTGGAGTTGTTGATGCGTTTGAGAAGATGGTCTATTGTACTGAACAGAGTGCACATGTTGGAGGAGTTAGAATGGATAGATTACCTACTCAGTGGCGTAGTGGTTAGAGTGTCCGCCCTGAGATCGGTAGGTTGTGAGTTCAAACCCCGGCCGAGTATACCAAAGACTATAAAAATGGGACCCATTATCTCCCTGCCTGGCACTCAGCATCAAGGGTTGCTGCCCACTGCTCCCCTCACCTCCCAGGGGGTGATCAAGGGTGATGGGTCAAATGCAGAGAATAATTTCGCCGCACCTAGTGTATGTGTGGCAATCATTGGAACTTTAACTTAACTTTTATTAAAATGTATAAGTCATGATCGTTTTCGACAGGTCCCCCTTGCCCTTCTCACACAATGGACTATTCCATGTTACTGCACATGCTCAGACTTTTTTATGAAAATGAAGCAGTTACCCAAAAGGAGCGGAGAAGAGGGGAAAGCAAGAAGAAAGCAAACAGTTCTTTATCAAAGCTATCCAAGGTGTCAAGGTTTTTTTCAGTGACACAGAATGTACGTGATCAACACAACAAGAGCTGCTGTCAGTGCAGGATGCATGTGAACAGTAACGCTTTTTATCACAAATGTGTGCATATTAAAATGCTCCCAATGGTAAACTATTGTAGCCGAGGGTCAAGTTTGATGTAGTGTAAGTTCGGCAAGGGAGACACTCAAAAGTTAAATTTTCAAAGTCAAAAGTCTTGTCTCGTTCAAATACGACCACATTGTTAGGGGGCGGTATGGCGTAGTGGGTAGAGCGACTGGTTTATATTGATATTCTTTATATATACAGTATGTTGTTTCTGCAACAGACAAAATAAGTAAATTGTATGTATATCATGAGTGTTTCAAAGGGATTCACAAACTAACAACAACATCCTCTGATCTAAACCTACATCCGGGCAAGGAAAAACTAAAAAAAACCCAGATGGGGGAAAAAAGGGAAACCTTGAGAAGAGATCAGAGTTGTAGGGATCCCTCTTCCAGGGTGACCGACTGCAATGGATGTTGAGCGGGTGCAGTCATTGAATTGTTAAAGTAATATTGTTAAATTAATTAATTGTTAAATTAATAGGTAAAGTGGGAGTTCAGTCCATCAGGAAACTAACAGATAGTCATGGGGGGAAAGTATCTTCTTCCAGGCTCATCCAGGCAGCTACACAGAGATGTGTATAGCGGTGCATGGAAGAGTGGTCTAAAAGAGTGGTCCAACTTGTGGTCCATCTCAGATCTCAATTCTGGTCAACTACCACCTCCTCCAGACAGGTATTCTCTCCAGGCAGAAGATGGGGCACAAAGCAGAAAAGCGGCAGATCAACTAGTCTAAAAAAAAGGGTTCTATTTAAAAGGCTAGCGTATACAGTATAAATGAGTTCGATCTATTCACGTCGCAAATTGGTAACTTTCACAGAAGTTTCACCGCCATTAACCAACTTTTTAATAATTTATGTTACGGTTCAAACACCTGCTGCCTCTCGCTCTGCTGTGCGCTCCGCTGGGCGCACCTCGGGACACGCCCCTGGGTGTTCCTCTCATGCTGCAGCCGTGTGGAGGCTATCAACACACCTGACGCTAATGAGACTCCTGCCTTCATAAGCCAGCGCGTCCTGCGTTCCAGTGCCAGAACGTAGCTACTTGTACCTGTACAGTAAGCCTTACACGTCTCTAGCTTCCTTGCTCATGCGCTTCCTCGCTCTTTGTGTTCCCCCTCCGTTGTGCCAATTGTGTCTTGTCCTGTGTCGCCATCCAGCAGCCCTTCGTCATCCCCTGGTTTTGAGCTGTGTGTCTCGTCTCCCTGGATCCCCTCTGGTCTCCCTGCTGCCTTCCTGGATATCGACTTCACGCCTGCCCCCAGACAACGACGCCTCGCTCCAGCCCCTGACCTCCTGCTTGTCCGTGGACCTCCGAACTTGCCTTGCCCTTTCTGGACTTCCGCACCGATCTCAACACGCACCTTCAACAACACCCGGTAACACTCCACATGTAATCGCTACACATAGTCACAATGTATACATTTGGATTAGTCACACACGTCATTTATATATTTTAATAAATACTCTGCAAGCTAACGACGTCCCTGCCTCCGTGCCGTCTACTTTTCCCACTGTACCGTTACAATTTCAGAATTCAATACTTTGTGTGCGAGCTCAAATAAATTCATCAATCAATCAATCAATCAATGTTTATTTATATAGCCCTAAATCACAAAGGGCTGCACAAGCCACAACGATATCCTCGGTACAGAGCCCACATACGGGCAAGGAAAAACTCACCCCAATGGGACGTCGATGTGAATGACTATGAGAAACCTTGGAGAGGACCGCATATGTGGGTAACCCCCCCCCCACCCCCTCTAGGGGAGACCGAAAGCAATGGATGTCAAGTGGGTCTGACATAATATTGTGAAAGTCCAGTCCACAGTGGATCCAACACATCAGTGAAAGTCCAGTCCATAGTGGGGCCAGCTGGAAACCGTCCTGAGCGGAGACGGGTCAGCAGCGCAGAGATGTCCCCAACCAATGCACAGGCTAGCGGTCCACCCGGGGTCCCGACTCTGGACAGCCAGCACTTCATCCATGGCCACCGGACCTGTGCAACTCCCCCCTCCACAATTCATCATGTCATCCTATTGAATATACTTTCAGTTTCTTCTATTCAGACAAGTTTTAGGTGTATTAAAAGCAGTTTTTGACCCTCCATTATACATAGGACCGTAACAAGGATTTGACCAATACCAAGGTCAAGAATTGGTTGTCCAAGAGGAACTTTTAGAGGCTGAAATCATTGGGTATCCCAGCACCATATATATCATGTTACCTTGAGCAATGAATTTCCAGAATAATAAAAGCTTTAAATGAGCTATAACTACCCATCACTCATCTAACATCTTTGAAAGTCAGCATGATTTTGTAACAGTCCACTTTTTTATTAACATCCTGAGCATATAAAAACATTTTAACAAGGTTAAAACATGAATTTAAAAAAACATACCAAATTTTCAACCACGACTCGGGTTCGAACATATGATGCTTCTGCTCGCATACTCAGAGCGCGTGTTCTGCAATTAGGGCGGGGCGACACCTGACTGACACGACAACAGCATTATACCGAGAGTGTTTCACATCAATTTAATTCAGATGAAGCAACATAATTTACATCAGTATGATTGAATGTTAATGTTATGTTGACAGCACATTTTGGATGGGGTCATTTTTCAAGAAAAAGTGGACTTCTTTGCGTTACGTTGTTGTAGTTGTAGTTGTAGCGGGCTGTGCATGACCAAAGATCGTATATTGTGAGAGGATGATCTACCAAGTGATGTACAGCGCACATGATGTCCTACACAAAGTACATTTATAGTCAGTCATATCATCATCCTATTGCAGTGGTTCTTAACCTGGGTTCGATCGAACCCTAGGGATTCGGTGAGTCGGCCTCAGGGGTTCGGTGGAGCCTCCGCCGCAGAGGTCAAGACACACCCGACTCATCTTGTAAATAAAAACTTCTCCCTATCGGCGTACTATGGATACCACCAAACAATGTTCCCTCTAATTTTCCATCTGATTTGCAGGGGTGTAATTTGTTGTGAGTTTATGCACTGTGTTGGTTTTGTTCTTTGAACAGTTCATTTTGTGCACCAGTAAAAAAAAACATATAACTTTGTCCTGAATTTAAAAAAAACAACTTTTAATTTTTCACTAAAGAAGGTTTTGGTGAATGCACATATGAAACTGGTGAGGTTCGGTACCTCAAACAAGGTTAAGAACCACTGTCCTATTGTCACCTAAAAAAAATACCAAGGACATGACCTCAGTGTCCTCAATGTTTATACCTAAATCTTGTCTGAAGAAAAGAAAGTGAAAGTCTGTCCTTGTTTACTGTCTTGTAGTAACCAATGGCTTTGTTGGACAAAGGCGGCTCACTGCGGCTATTGGATTATGGAAGGATTTTAAACTGGGATTAGGCCATTGGGCTGCAAGTGTAAGCCTTTACATCACTAGGATGTGTGAGGGTGTGTGTGACTGTTTGTCACGGCGTTTATTTTGTGTACACTTGAATATGGTCTTCTTTAGCTAACTCCTTCAAGCATGAACTTCTTTTGCTTCACACTGGTAAGATTCATCTGCATCACCAAGAAGTACTTCTGTTAAAATTTGAATGATTGTAAATGTTATTGCTACTCCAAGGGAATTGTTGCTGTGACTGTTGTTGACATTAATCTTGTAGTGTGGACCTTGATTCTTCCAAAAACATTTTCACGCTGGAATGAAATCTAATATATGAGAGAAAAATAACAGCAATGTCTAGTACAATTATTTGGCTGCTAACTACACATACTACAAATATTATATGAAAAATACTGACATGTTTATTTTAGAAAAAATGTGATGTGTGATAGAGCTCTTGTATATGACACACTACTACAAGTACTAAAACTACAAGAAACGTGCTGACTAGGTACTACGCCACATTTTGTGTTGGAATCAAATCTGTCCCTCCAGGATTTCACAGGCTTTTTTGTGATTGCTTGCGGCCTAAAAAAGTCTGAATTCAAGGCTACTTTTTCAAAGAGTTGCAATGTTGTAAGCCTTTTTTTATACCATTGAATAAACTTGGGATTTTATGAATTTGTTATCAATTTAGGTGTTCCTTTTAACCTGAACCTCAATCAGCACAGAATTTGAACAAAATTGTAAATAAAAGTACTGTATTGATGTTTTACTTGTTTTATATCACACAGACTTAAAAGTAAACATTAGATGTATTTAAAGCACATACTTATTGTCAAATTACTTTATTGTTTTAACTAATAGTAGAAGTACTTAATTTTGAGTATAGAAAGGAACACCACCAAAGGCTTTTCACAAGTTGCAGACATTCTTGGTGTATGTTTTACACTTGAAAAGTGTCTGTCCGTCTTAAACATTGATTGATTGATTGAGACTTTTATTAGTAGGTTGCACAGTGAAGTACATATTCCGTACAATTGACCATCAAATGGTAACACCCGAATAACTTTTTCAACTTGTTTAAGTCGGGGTCCACTTAAATTGATTCATGATACAGATATATACTATCATATATACTATCATCATAATACAGTCATCACACAAAATAATCACATTGAATTATTTACATTATTTACAATCAGGGGTATGGAGGGGGTGGGGGGTAGAATATGGACAGCAAGTAGTGGAAATATATAGAGAGAGAGAGAAAGAGAGCGAGAGGCGAGAGGCGAGAGAGAGAGAGAGAGAGAGAGAGAGAGAGAGAGAGAGAGAGAGAGAGAGAGAGAGAGAGATCAGAAGGCATAAGAAAAAGTATCTGAATTTGATTGTTTACATTTGATTATTAGCAATCCGGGGAGGGTGTTAGTTTAGGGTTGTAGCTGCCTGGAGGTGAACTTTTAGTGCGGTTTTGAAGGAGGATAGAGATGCCCTTTCTTTTATACCTGTTGGGAGCGCATTCCACATAGATGTGGCATAGAAAGAGAATGAGTTAAGACCTTTGTTAGTTCGGAATCTGGGTTTAACGTGGTTAGTGGAGCTCCCCCTGGTGTTGTGGTTATGGCGGTCATTTACGTTAAGGAAGTAGTTTGACATGTACTTCGGTATCAGGGAGGTGTAGTGGATTTTATAGACTAGGCTCAGTGCAAGTTGTTTAACTCTGTCCTGCACCTTGAGCCAGCCCACTTTAGAGAAGTGGGTAGGAGTGAGGTGTGATCTGGGGTGGAGGTCTAGAAGTAACCTGACTAGCTTGTTCTGAGATGTTTGGAGTTTAGATTTGAGGGTTTTGGAGGTGCTAGGGTACCAGGAGGTGCATGCGTAATCGAAAAAGGGTTGAACGAGAGTTCCCGCCAGAATCCTCAAGGTGCTTTTGTTGACCAGAGAGGAGATTCTGTAGAGAAATCTCGTTCGTTGGTTAACCTTTCTGATTACCTTGGTTGCCATTTTATCACAGGAAAGGTTAGCCTCTAGAATGGAACCTAGGTAGGTGACCTCATCTTTCCTGGTGATAACAATGTCACCCACTTTTATGGTGAAGTCATTGACTTTCTTAAGGTTGATGTGGGACCCAAACAGGATGGATTCTGATTTACCCAAGTGTATGGATAGCTTGTTGTCAGCGAGCCAGGTGCAAGTTCTACACAGCTCAGCACTGAGAATTTTCTCCACCTGTGACTTGTCCTTGCCGGATACCAGCAGGGCAGAGTCATCCGCAAACAAAAACAATTCACAGTCGCATGCCGATGACATGTCATTTATGTATATTAGGAACAGTAAAGGTCCCAATATACTGCCTTGGGGGACTCCACAGCCCACGGAGAGGGTGGGGGGGGGGGGGGGGGTGGGGGGGGTGGGGGGTTCACCTCTACCACCTGCTCCCTCCCCTCCAAGTAAGATTGCATCCAGCTCCATGAGGTTTTGTTAAATCTAGGGCTGCAACTAACGATTAATTTAATAATCGATTAATCTGTCGATTATTACTTCGATTAATAATCGGATAAAAGAGACAAACTACATTTCTATCCTTTCCAGTATTTTATTGAAAAAAAACAGCATACTGGCACCATACTTATTTTGATTATTGTTTCTCAGCTGTTTGTACATGTTGCAGTTTATAAATAAAGGTTTATTTAAAAAAAAAAAAAAAAAACATATATATATATTTTTTTTTTTTAAAAGCTTCTGCGCATGCGCATAGCATAGATCCAACGAATCGATGACTAAATTAATCGGCAACTATTTTTATAATCAATTTTAATCGATTTAATCGATTAGTTGTTGCAGCCCTAATTAAATCCTATTGCTCTGGGGCCGTACTTATCAAGCTTCTCAGAATTACTCCTAAGAAGTCTGCTAAGAGTTGACTTAAGAGTAAATAAATTATTCGCTGAAAGCTGCACTTAAAAGTTAGTTATCAAGCGTCTTACTCACACTTTCAGCGAAGTGTAGGACTGACTCTTAAGTGTCACACTCAGAGCTGAATTACGACATTACCATGTGCCGTAAATGGAATTTTAGGTGACGTAATTTCTGTGTCCATAGAAATGACCAATCACGGAAGGGAATCCATTGTCTAAGAATAAAGAAATATCTTGGAAATATTTAAGTGGACAATGGGAGTGTATATTTTGACAATAAACTACAAAATAATACAAAACAAACTAGTCCCCGCCGGCACTCACGCTACCGCTCCCTCTCTTCTGTCGCCCACACACTCACTGACGTCACTCACCTCACGGCCACACACATACGCTACTGTCATAACATTTTCTTTCAAATTCATTAATTAGGCAACTAATTTGAAACTGGTGTGGGTGGCTCTATATATAGTAGCCCACTGCAGCCACATGCAGAAATCAACATGGAATCGAAAAGTATTAAATCTGTGACAAAAATAATACCCGCTCTGTCTAAACGATACCATTTGATCAGCTGCTCGTCATCAAACAAATCCAGAACATCGTTCCGCTCCCTGAATGTTCGCGCACGTCTCTCTTGCATCAGTGCCATCCCCTGCTGGCAACTCCTAACCACTTAAGACACCTCTGAAGGTCTCTTAAATATCGTGGAGAGTAGGAGTGATTCTTAGACTTAAGAACGTTGATAAAAAGCTTTTATTCTTAAGTTTGAGAGTAGGACTAAATTTCGCAAATTCTCAGGACTTAAGTGTAAAATGGCACTCTAAGAAGCTTGATAAGTACGGCCCCTGAGCATATCCAACACTATAGCGTGGTTAACGGTGTCAAAGGCCTTCTGAAGGTCCAGCATGACCATGCCGCAGTATTTGCCCGCGTCCACCTCATGTTTGATGTGGTTGGTCAGATAGAGAAGACATTAATTTATGTTCCAACACATTTACACCCGCATGTTTAGAGCAATTAGTGAACTGTTGGGAGCGATCTGTAGCACTAACTTTTGTTGGTAAATAAGAAACAATGAGAGATTATCGTCACACTTCAACATCTCTAACATGTAAATGGTGCCTCTTTGCAAGGTCAGCATTTGAAATGAAAATGTGTTCCTAATTGTTTTACCTTGAATAAGTAAATGTTATATACATATATAAATACATGTAAACTACGAAGTCAATGTTTATATACTACATTACCCAGAAGGCTTAGCTCTGTAGACAGGAACAGGAAATAGGTCTGAGCTGCGCGGGAGGATGACAACTGTGTTGTTTGATCAATTAAGATTTGTTATATTTTTGTGCGTTGTTGTTCCTGTTTCAGTTTATTTGCACGTTTGAGTGCCGCAAAGAGACAAATTTGATTGGTGAAAATGAAGCAGATTGTCCAAAATGGACAACGTTGCGAGGCCACACAAAATTAACAGGGATCGGTTCAATTTCCATGAATTAGCGCAATCACAGCATCGCAAATTCCTGGAGGGATTGTCAAAATACTTCTTATTTATACAATACAATATACTTATGCCTATAAAGTTATATTTCACTCAACCAAATTAATTTCTCAATTTTATCTAATGTTTATTATGGATTTTATTTTAAATGTTCTCTCTCTGTTGCAATAAAAAGGCCAAAAAAGTTTTGTACTGGTCATATCTTTGTAAGGGACAAAACTTCCAAAAATTAAAAAAGGGGTCAATTATTAATTATCCATACTGTATGAGCTACAGTATAACCTACATTTTAAACATCAAACATCTATTCTTAAGACTTTGAACTGTCATTAGGGATGAGCACTGAATGTTCTACTTTTAAAAAGGTACCAACCAAATTGTGTCTATACAACCGGGTACCATTTCATGTAAACTGAAACGGTACCACATTTCGATACCTTTGTTGCACATGACATTGCGTCCGGTTGCAGACTCTGCATCGGCTCAAGCACTTGTCGGGGAAGCAGGCGTATTTGTAGTGGACTGCCTCTAAGTCATGTTCCAATTTTCCATACCTACTACGCGGGGGTCAGCAACCCGTGGCTCTAGAGCCACATGCGGCTCTTTAGCGGCACCCTGGTGGCTCCACGGAGCTTTTTAAAAACTGTACGAAAATGGAAAAAAAAATGGGGTGAAAAATGTTTTTTGTTTTATTATGGTTTCTGTAAGAGGACAAACACGACACAAACCTTCCTAATTGTTAGAAAGCCCAGTGTTTAATATGTTTGTGCTTCACTGATGAGAGTATTTGGTGAGCACCGTTTTGTCCTACTAATTCTAGCGGCCCTTGAACTCACCGTTGTGTGGACTGTGACTCAACAGTTTGTCTACATGTACAGCTTTCTCTGACGCTGCCACAGAAAGACGTGTTTTATGCCACTCCTTCTTTGCCTCATTTTGTTCACCAAACGTTTTATACTGTGCATGAATGCACAAAAGTGAGCTTTGTTGATGTTATTGACTTGTTATGGAGTGCTAATCAGGAAAGCTGTATGTACATATTGCATCATTATGCCTCGTTTGTAGGTATATGACTTAATTTATTTTCCTTTACTTATGTCCTCTGTATATTTAATTTATATTTGCATGTCTCATGTCATATTATCTGTATGTAATATTGGCTACATTTCTGATGGTTATTTGTGCGCCACGTTGTTCCAGACCACAGCAAACGTTACCCAGCTTGCAAAGATTGTAATAAATCCATTAGATGAAGACGGCCTGCCGTTTCCTTTAACTTGGACACACACATCTATAACTTTGGCCATTCTAAGACAGTCATTTCAAGGAGTTATCTTACCCTCTGAGAACTTTTACTAATGTTTTCCAATGTTGTAAAAATGCGTAGAATAAATACTACATTACATATTGATAGTAGGCTAATATAGTTAATTAGTCACTAATTTGTCACACTTAAATAAGTCTTTTAATTTTTTGATGCTCCAGGCCGATTACTTTTTTGTATTTGTGGTCCAATATGGCTCTTTCAATATTTTGGGTTGCCGACCCCTGTACTAACCCTAACCCAGCTCTACTGAACCAAGTCCTATTCCAGACTGGAGCTGTCCTATCTAGTCTCTAATACAATAATATTTTTTTCTAACTTAGCATTAGAAAAAAACAGTCTGGATTGTTAAATATAGCAGTGTGGATTCATTCATTTTTCCTTAGTACACAACATAGTCATATATCAAAGTTCTTGTGTTTTGATCCAGGATGGTTCCACGGAGAGCGTATATGAAGCAACCCAGCGTCCATCACTGAAGGAAGTGTTACCCAAGTGCCAGTGTAGTCCTCTTCTCAGGCGTCGACCTCAGTGGACGGGCTCAGATCCAAACATAAGTTGTGTAGGTGTATGTATAATCAGTTATTACAGCATTCAACACGACAATTTCCCATTCTAACCATTACCACCAGGACACACACAGACGTGAGTACACTCACACCATTTCAGCGAGCATTTGATTATCAAGCAATAATACTGCAGCGTCGCTGGGAGTGCTTCCAGTTTCCCAGCATGCTTTACTGCAATTGTTTGGTAAATAGTTGCTAGAATTACGTGTTAAGGGTTAACGTAGTAGTTGTTTGTTATCCCTTATAGTAGTAGTAGTTTCTCAGTCAATCAATCAATCAATGAATGTTTATTTATATAGCCTTAAATCACAAGTGTCTCAAAGGGCTGTACAAGCCACAACGACATCCTCGGTACAGAGCCCACATACGGGCAAGGAAAACTCACCCAAGTGGGAGTTTCTCCATGTGCCATAATACCTGTAGTTTTTGTGTTGGCACCATGACTGGATTTATTGTGGCCTGTTATTCACTGAGAAATGAATCACGAGTAAGAAATCTTCTATCAGTGCTTGCCGGACACTGTTAATAATAAAGTAAGTCGGATTTCACACGTGGTATGCATTATATGTTTTTCTGGCTTGGATCAAACATGCATGCCGCTGAACGTGATTTTATGTGGACAGACTTTTTTTTTAACTCCATTTGTGTGGATGGACTGTTTTAATTACTGGTCTGAAGGAATTGTGCATTTTGAAAAACATTCACATTTGTGTTGCTGAAGTTAGTTTGGGGTTCTTATTTGCTGAAAATTTCCACGTGAGCCAGATGCACTGTGATTTTCAAGTAGTCCCCCATGGAGCGGGAGTTGACACCTGTGATCTAGACTCGAGCAGTAGTTTCAAAATATTTTTTTGCTGCCCAACCCTTTGGCACATAAAAAATGGCTTCGACCCCAACCCCCCAGCTAAGTGTGTATACAAAAATAATAATCGATTGCAGTCAAATATATGTATTTTTAGAATGTAACTGATATTTTCAAAAACAGAAAGAAAATGGCAGCATCTATGCATGAAGGTTAAACTTAAACAAAACTCACTCATTACCAACATATTTGAGTCAGTCTTAAGGTTTAAAAAGTATTACACATTTAAAGGAAAAACGTTATCACTTTGTTAGTTATTGGTATCAATATAATTTCAGCCTTTTCTTTGTATACCTTTTTCTTTTGTCTGTTTGGATTTTCTCTTTGAAGTCAGTCCCCACCAAACTGCTTGGGCCCCCTCCCGTCATTGGCCGTACCCCCCACGAGGGCTTACGACCCACTTTGGGAACCACTGATCGAGAGGAAGTAAACATGGTAACAAGGTTGAACCTGCGGAGGGACCATTGCCGTTGCCAGAGGGGAGCAATGAGGGAGACTTCCTGCCTTAGCAAGCTGGTAAAGCAACACCCCAGCGGCTCACTGGGGGTCTGATTTCCGGTGAGTCCCACCGGGGCCGATGGCAGGCTTTGGACCGCCCGAGGCACGTGGTGACACGGCGTGCTAAATTACCGACGGGGGGGGCGTGCCCTGAAGGGCCCCGCTTCTCCAATCTCTGAACAGCCTTCCAACACACCTCGGGTTTTCCCCATGGTATGTTCTCAATCAGGCTTCTTATGCCCTACGACGCCAGATGGATGGCGCTTGGCATAAGAAGCCTGGGACAGGTGTGCCATCCATTTGACGATGCTGTGGTTGTGTAACAGAGGCCAGCCAGTGTGGGTAGACCATGTGTACGTTGGTAAACCTCACTCCCTGACAACGTTAATAGCAGTGCTGGTTCCCGAGTTGTATGTTCGGGCTTTTAGCTCGGCAGCTAGCTTGCTGGGCGACCAAGGTCCGAGTCACGGGCGGAACAATAAGCAGAGACTGAACCAGGCAGGTTACACTGGTGCCGTGACCCGAATGAGAGTGAGGTATTGGGGGTTAAGTGTAACGGAAGCCAGCCAGTGTGGGTGGGCCATGTGTGTTTGGTAGACCTCAGACACCGGCAATCGTAAGAGCAAGCTGGTTACTGGGTTGATAGCTTGGGGATTTTAGCTTGGAAGCTAGCACTCTTGTCTCTCATTGTCAAACAACTCAGGTTCGAGTCCCGGGCGGAATAGAAAGCAGGGACTGAACCAGGCGGGTCACACTTTACTGCAAGTACATGCTAGTGTTTTGTCGCATACCATCCGTCAGTGTTCTCACTTGCCTTACTTTGTCTTACTGTTTTTCACCCTTGGTCCACTGGTGCTCCCTTGATTGTTCCTAATAAAAGGAGGGTTTACCCGCACACCACTTGCCTTCTCTGCTTCTTGGGGCCATGTGACAAGAAGTCCAAAAATGCTGGCTGAAATGTGAGAGGTGTACTCACTTTTTGCACCATATCATGTTCATTTCATGTAATTTACTAAAATGCTGTGATGTTTTTCCATCGTTTTATAATGTTTCTTTCCTGTTTCGGTCTAACATTAGCCTCATGTGTCTTTGATTCCACAAGGTGCAACGCCCAAATAATGTCAGGTTAAAAAGAAACAATAGAAGGTACATACAATATCGTCACACAAATTGTCAATTAAAACTATGAATGCAGATATGTATGTAATATTATGATGTATTTTCCACATAGTTCTTGTATCCCAACTTCAGCGTTGGACATTGACTCATCAGGTTGGTGTGAAATGATCGTAGTTGGTTGAAATACTTTTAAATCAATCCAAGTATAACATTTGGATTTGTCCTCTCAATCAAATGTTACATTTTTTAACATTTTGTGAAAAGTTTGATGTGAGAACATTTTTTGTAGGAACCGATTCTTCGTGCGGGACAGCATCTGGTGTCAGTAGAGGCGGACATGACCAGGAGACAGAGCAGAAGACAGGTAAACAAAACGACTAACTGCACAAGCCTTGATTTACAGAACTAAAACAAATGAAGCACCACAAATAATAGTCAGAATGCTAAATATATTCAATATATAGAGTAAATGTATACAATACATATTTCCACAGCTTCCAGCCAAAGAAACACTTTGACAAGCGAAGTTCATGTCAACGAGTTGAACTCTGGAAGGACAAAAACTAGTCCTCCGACTCAGGTAAACCTTGATGCTTTCTGTCCTCATCAGGTTGAACTCTTAGAAATGATATTTGATAAAGACATACTTGCCAACCCTCCCGTTTTTAGCGGGAGAATGCCGATATTCAGCGCCTCTTCCGACAACCTCCCGGCAGAGATTTTCTCCCGACAAACTCCCGGTATTCAGCCGGAGCTGGAGGCCACGCCCCCTCCAGCTCAATGCGGACCTGAGACTGAGTGGGGACAGCCTGTTCTCACGTCCGCTTTCCCACAATATAAACAGCTTGCCTGCCCAAAGACGTCATAACATCTAGGGCTTTTATAGAGTGCACAACTGCACACACAACAAGGAGACGAAGCAGAAGAACGAGGAAATTACAGACATGGCGGCCGAAATGATATACTCATCATGAACGGAGAAGTTAAACAGGACAATACTGCCATCTAATGGATAGCCACTGGAACACTGATTTTTTTTTTCTCTATGTAAATAAAATAAAATAAAAAAAACATATATATAGCTAGAATTCACTGAAAGTCAAGTATTTCATATATATATATATATATATATATATATATATATATATATATGTATATGAAATACTCGAGTTGGTGAATTCTAGCTGTAAATAACGCACACAACAAGGAGACGAAGCAGAAGAACGTGGAAATTACAGACATGGCGGCCGAAATGATATACTCATCATGAACGGAGAAGTTAAACAGGACAATACTGCCATCTAATGGATAGCCACTGGAACACTGAAATTCAAGTATATATATATTTTTTTCTATGTAAATAAAATAAAAAATAAAAAAAAATATATATAGCTAGAATTCACTGAAAGTCAAGTATTTCATACATATATATATATATATATATATATATATATATATATATATATATATATATATATGAAATATATATGAAATATATATGAAATATGGTGAATTCTAGCTGTAAAAAACCACGCCCCTAACCACGCCCCCCGCCCCCAAAAACCCCACCCCCCACCCCCGACCAAGCCCCCCCCCCCACCTCCCGATATTGGAGGTCTCAAGGTTGGCAAGTATGGATAAAGAATACATTGTTTTTTTAACGTTTCAGTGCTCGTATTTGGTAACACAACGTTGAAAATATATTTCAAGAAGACAATTGAACATGAGATCGTTTTACAGGTCAGGACCACTAAATGACCGTTTAAGAACCTCACACTGTACACAGAACAGTTCTATATTCTGCTGAATCAACGTAAGACTTACTGCAATACAGCACCTGCCCTTGCAGCTGAACCACGAGCTGATACCACTATGCTGCTTAGCAATCACCGTATTTCCATAGAAACAGATCCTTTAGCAAGGTGTCAGCGATACCATCTTCATCCTTAAAGATAGTCGCGACGTCGAACAAAGGGCCTGATTTACGAAGATCCAAATACCACGCAGTAAACAGCGTGTGCAATATATGAAACAGCGTGTACTATCACTGGGCTTGTTGCGTGTGATCTATTAAGACTGCATTGTAAAGCGATGAAGACCGCCTTATTTAAATGAGGATTTGGCACGTAGCTGTGTATTATACTGGGCATCACCACAGAGACACTTACTGCACATTCATGTTATGTGCTTTACCTGTGGCGTTTTGATAGGTTTTCAAACAAGCAGGAGACATCTACCACTTTTTATGGGAATTTTAGAAGCAGTCGTGCAGTGCATCTACAATGAAACCAACGAAGGTGCGTTCATTGGAGAAAAGGCTAAAAAGTTATTTTCGCATTTCATCTAATAAATATTTTAATAACATATTTCATGTGAAAAAAACTTACTAAAGGATACCAAAAAAAAAGTGTTTTAATCTGCCCCTTAAGTCTTCTAGCAACTAAAGTTTTTCAAAGTCAAACAATACTGCCTGCGGCAGCCGGGCTGAGGAGGGGAATATGTATATATAGATGTTGAGTAATGAGTCACAGGTGAGTGTGGAATGGCGGAGTCTGATTGGCTGTGAGGCAATGAGCAGATGAACAGACAGCTGAGTGTAGTTAATAGACTGGGGATGAGGATCTCTGGAGTGAGGCAGTGGGCGTGGTCCTGACAATTGTACACCTTTTAAAGATGAAAAATATATATCTACAGTATCTATGATTAATCATGATTAGTTGTGAGTTACCTACAGACAAATTTGATCAACCATTCGACATCTCTACTATTAAGCAACGTTATCCTAATTGTATTGATTAATGACAGTTATTAACTTAAACAAAGACTACAACATTTTAACACAATTACATTTTATTGTCAGAATGTCTTACAGCAACATGTTTTCAATTGTTTTACTTGAATGTACGTCATTTATATGCTCAAAACTTAATTACAGTATTGTAGGAAGTGCACATTTTGAACTGTTCTGTAATAGGTTTTGTTATTATCAGCAATTAGGTAAAGGAGCATTTGAAGTCAAAATAAATTACGTCATTAACTTGCGTTTCTATATAAATAATGGGGTATTTTTTTGTGATTGATCACATGCGCTAAAGTGTTAACTTAATTTATGGGCGCGTGTTTGTAATCAAGAAAAATTGTAACAATAATAAAATATACAGATGGGTATTTTTCATGTATGAACCACTACGGTACTTTTGTGTGTGTTCATGTGGTAATAAATGTTAATTTGTATAATAATGGAAACAAAAAATTTAACAGTAAGCTGATGGTAATAACTTTGCTGTCAAGTTGTTGTATAGATAGATAGATAGATAGTACTTTATATACACTATATTGCCAAAAGTATTTGGCCACCCATCAAAATGATGAGAATCAGGTGTCCTAATCACTTGGCCCGGTGTATAAAATCAAGCACTTAGGCAAGGAGACTGTTTCTACAAACATTTGTGAAAGAATGGGCCGCTCTCAGTGATTTCCAGCGTGGAACTATCATAGGATACCACCTGTGCAACAAATCCAGTCGTGAAATTTCCTCGCTCCTAAATATTCCAAAGTCAACTTTATTATAAGAAAAGTGAAGAGTTTGGGAACAACAGCAAGTCAGCCACCAAGTGGTAGGCCACGTAAACTGACAGAGAGGGGTCGCGAATGCTTAAGCGCATAGTGCAAAGACTTTCTGCACAGTCAGTTGCTACAGAGCTCCAAACTTCATGTGACCTTCCAACTAGCCCACGTACAGTACGCAGAGAGCTTGATGGAATGGGTTTTCATGGCCGAGCAGCTCCATCTAAGCCATACATCACCAAGTCCAATGCAAAGCGTCGGATGCAGTGGTGTAAAGCACGTCGCCACTGGACTCTAGAGTGATGAATCACACGTTTCCATCTGGCAATCTGATGGACGAGTCTGGGTTTGGAGGTTGCCAGGAGAACGCTACATTTCGGACTGCATTGTGCCGAGTGTGAAATTTGGTGGAGGAGGAATTATGGTGTGGGGTTGGTTTTTCAGGAGTTGGGCTTGGCCCCTTAGTTCCAGTGAAAGGAACTTTGAATGCTCCAGGATATCAAAACATTTTGGAAAATTCCATTGGATGGCACTTCAAGTTCATATGTGAGTAAAGGCAGGTGGCCAAATACTTTTGGCAATATAGTGTATCTTAATTTGCAAGTATGTATTAATTTCAGTTTGTCCTAGGTGTGTTGCTGTAGTCAGAGAATAGTCTTTGCCATTAGGTTGAATGTGCTTGCCTTGTCTTTTGTCGAATCCTACAATGTGTTCATAATGTAAGTATGGTACTCATTACAAACCAGCTGTTTGTTTATAACGTCCATCTTAGCTGTGGTTTTCATTACAAAATGTGGAGGTGTTGAAATCATCCTGTAAAATCACTAATGCTAATTAGTAACATGGACATGGCATATCAAATGTAAGTTAGCATCGAGCTAGCAACCTTTTAAAAGTGGAGCCTTAGTTTTGAGCGTTTTCTATCAGGCATGCTTGCTGTGTTGTCATGGAAACATTACTTAGAGGCAGTCTACTACAAACACACCTGTCTACACTATCTGAATTTACATGAACCGGTACCTGTTCAGTTCAGTTCAGTTGTAGTTTATTTCAAACATGTAGTACAGACTGAATTATGTCGGGTATGAGGTTCAAACTTTTTCCATTGTATGCCAGCATATAAAAGTCACATTTTGTTAAGGTCCATCTCTTAAGGGACACAATTAGTTCCTTTAGTCTTGTGTAATCCTGTGGTCACATGACCCGTGTGTGCCAAATACGCACATGACAGGCATACGTTGATGTCGGTGCACATGTAGGTGCATGTGTCTATGCACGTGAGCAGCCATGACAGCAGTTCTTCGGTCGTGGCCCATCTGCTGTGAGAAAATATTGGAAAAGTGCAACAAAAAATACCAATTTGGACCTTTTCTGACTTTTTTTTTTTTTTTTTAACATAATTGCGATTAGACAAGGTAATGGCAACACGCAAGTAAATGTGACAGAGGTCAACTCTGAGCGAGATCCAAGAAACTTTAATCTTCTTTATAACCTTCTAATATAATCTCCTTTATAAATAAAGCCTGAATGTGCACTATTTCACACAGTCAAAGAAAACTTCACAAAAAGTTACTCACTAAAATGATGTTGAAGAGGAGTATTGTTATAACAGACTGTAGCTACAGTGTTCCCTTTAATAGCTACTAGGCCACGGGTCAGCAACACACGGCTTTTTATGCCGCCCTAGTGGCTCCCTAGACCTCTTTCAGAGATGTGTGAAAATGGAGAAAAATATTTGTTTTGTTTTAGTATGCAACAAACATGACACAAACCTTCCTACTTGTTAGGAATCCCACTGTTTGTATTAAACATGCTTCACTGAAGAGAGTATTTGGCAAGCACTGTTTTGGCCTATTAATTTCAGCAATCCTTGAACTCATCATAGTTTGTTTACATGTACAACTTTCTCCGATGCTGCCACAGAAAGACGTGTTTTATTCCACTCCTTCTTTGTCTCATTTTGTCAACCAAACGTTTTATGCTGTGAGTGAATGCACAAAGGTGAGCTTTGTTGATGCTATTGATTTGTTGGAGTGCTTATCAGGCATATTTGTTCAATCCACGACTGCAAGCTAATCGATGCTAACATGCTATTTAGGCTAGTTGTATGTACATATTGCATCATTATGCCTCGTTTTTAGGTATATTTGAGCTCATTTAACTTCCTTTACTTATGTCCTCTACGTATTTAATTTATATTTGCATATCCCATGACACATTATCTGTGTGTAATATTGGCTGCACTTCTGTTTGTGTGCCGTGTTGTTCCAGACCACAGCAAACATTACCCAGCTTGCAAAGATTGTAATAAATCCATTAGATGAAAACAGCCTGCTGTTTCCTTTAACTTGGACACACACATATAAAACTTTGGCCATACTGAGCCAGTCATTTCCAGAAGTTATCTCATCTTGTGAGAAGCCTCCATTTTACTAATGGTTTCCAATGTTGCAAAAATGTGTAGAATAACAATTAAAATACAACATTACTGTCAACGAAGATTTGCGTCAGCCTTCGATAGTAGGCTAACATAGGTAATATAGACACTTACATAATGTGTTGCCTTCATTATAACACTTATATAAGGCTTTTAATTTTTTGCGGCTACAGACAGATTTTTCTTTTTGTATTTTTGGTCCTATATGGCTCTTTCAACATTTTGGGTTGCCGACCCCTGCACTAGGCCAATAGACATGCGAAAAAATTCCATTAATCATGCATGAACAGAGATTAATCGCACAGCTTTTTGACCAAAAAGTGCTTTTTTATCTTAACATGTAACATAGTAAAAGTAACATTTCTTCTTCGCAAATAAAGTAAACAGGATGTTGTATTAAAACTACTCTGACAAACAGCATTTATCTAAAAAGTTACTGAAGTGAATTAATTGACTCATATTATGTTCAACATCTGCGATGAGGTGGCGACTTGTCCAGGGTGTACCCCGCCTTCCGCCCGATTGTAGCTGAGATAGGCTCCAGTGCCCCCCGCGACCCCGAAAGGAATAAGCGGTAGAAAATGGATGGATGGATGGATGGATATGTTCAACATATGGTGAATGTTTGTATCCAACTTGGAGAAAACAAACCCACCAGGTTTGAGTAAATAATGGTTGAGAAAGAGCCTTAGATGGACATTTGCATGTGGACTGGAATTAGCTCTCTCACAAGAAGGAGCCATAAAACCAGTCGAAAGTTATAGCTCTATCCTGGCGAGGAGAGTCCATGTTTATCTTAAACGTCAAACCTACAAGTTATGGTATACATCTGTTGTTTTCCAGTCACCACCCACGAACACCTCCTCACATGGTCAGGTTGTGCTGTTCTGACTTAGCACACACCCAGACAGAGAAAGAAGGAATATATACAGTAACTGATGGTTTGGCTTCTCCAGGGCAGGAGTTTTTCATAAAATTAAAGTAAAACATTGTAAACCAAATAATGATCAAAAACATTTACCACCAACCCCCGCTACCACCAACGGGGGTTGGTGGTAGCGGGGGTGTATTTTCATTATTGTTATTTTATTTTCAAATTTATTATTAGCCTGTGGAAACAGTTTATTTTGATATTTACCTCAGAAGGCTGCACATGAGAAAAGAGGCATTCAATTTTTATTTACATTTTATTTGATATGCCATTGATATTTTTTAATTATTATTATTATTATTTGAAACTCGATTTTTCATGTCACTATAAAGTTATATACGCCTTGCTTGTTCAATATTCAATGTAAAACTTGTTTGGGTCCCTATTAAAAGGTTAATTTGTTCAACCTTGGCCCGCGGCTTTGTTCAGTTTTACATTTTGGCCCACTCTGTATTTGAGTTTGACACCCCTGTGTTGGATTGTTAGTATGAACATAGACTTTTATATAACAAGCTACATATTTAATGAAAGATAATTACTGTAATTTTACATGAATTTGAAAGTAATTTAAGAAAACAGAAAATGCTATGTAAAATTAATTTGTTATTTTTCTGTAAAAAAAATAGAAATATACATAGTTTGTCATTACTGGCATATTACTTAAAATAACAGGCGGATTGTTTATTTACAGATAATGTCTTCAATTCTACAGTTTTATAATCTATTTTTTAAAAAATTGAAAAATTACAGTAGAAATTTAGAGTAAATTAACCATAAAAATAGGATTTTTTTTTACAGTGTGTGTAATGACGCTTTTGGTTCATTACAGCATCTCCGACGTCTCTTTTGATCCAGCTGCACAGCCTTGTTGCCCTTCTGCCCGGGAGAGGACATAAATGCACTTTATTACATAAGTAAATGTAACATTACTACCCAATTCTGATTGTATCTATGCTGAAATTAATACAATTGGAGGGGGTAAAACCTTGGCCTTTAAAAGACTTTCTCTTTAAAAAAAATAATGTACAGTAAAATTAATTTTTTTGAAAGTACCAAATAGCATCTCCTTCAGTGATTATTTAACTCAATTGTTCCTTAACTGTATTCAAATGTTGCTATTACAGGGTGGTCAAAGTGCAGACGACAAAGAAGAACAGATGCCTTCAACAGCAGGAAGACTAAACTTGTTACACACTTTGCTGCAAGCCAAAAAGGGACATCAGAATGTTTCCGGAAAAGGAAAGAACCGGATTGACAGGAGTGAGTATTTTGAATATTATTAAAATACTAGAAAATTCCAGTGGAAATGTTGCCTGTTACCGAATGCTAACAGCTACCCTGTAGTATAGGTTTGTTTTTGTACTTTCACACGGTGTGGCTTGAATGGTTGGTTCCTAATACACTGACATGTTTTCAGCTTTGATGGTACAAGCGGTGTAGCTCGGTTGGTAGAGTGGCCGTGCCAGCAACTTGAGAGTTCCAGGTTCGATCCCCGCTTCCGCCATCCTCGTCACTGCCGTTGTGTCCTTGGGCAAGACACTTTACCCACCTGCTCCCAGTGCCACCCACACTGGTTTAAATGTAACTTAGATATTGGGTTTCACTATGTAAAAGCGCTTTGAGTCACTAGAGAAAAGTGCTTTATAAATATAATTCACTTCACTTCAATTCACTACTTCACTTTACGTTGCCATGGTTACACAGTAATTACCAAATACAAAGAGGACCCTTCTCCACATTGAGAACTATCCAGAGATATAACACATATTGTTGTTTTTTTAACACATATGTACTGTTGTGGCATAAACTGACATATTAATGAAAACAATAAGTATAAGGAATAATGGAAAATCCCCATAAATGTTATCAAATAGTGGGACCGATACAGTTAGCAGGATAGCACAATCTTTTTAACAGAGTATTCACCAATTGACATTTCCACTGGCAAAGGAGGTACTATCAGGTTCTATTTACAGTTAGGTTCCAAAAGAGCCAAACCCATACTGTATTATTGATGTACTGTAAAAAACTTAGATATGTAAAAAATATAAAAACATAATTTGCTTAAAGGAGACGTATGAAGATTTTTTTCGACATGTAAAACACTTTCTTGTGGTCTACATAACATGTAGCTAATGATGGTTCTTTGGTAAAAATTTGACATAGATTATGTTTTACAGACCTATCTTCAAGCCAGGTTTTTTACTCCCTTTCATAATTAAGGTGTTTTGAGACACATGAACTCCTGCTCACCACGCCCACGGGGGGCGACGTGCTAGAAACTTGAGGGTTACAGGTTCAATTCCAGTTTCCACCATCCTAGTCATGGCTGTTGTGTGTGATGTACAAACCCCAAAACCAGTGAAGTTGGCATGTTGTGTAAATGGTAAATAAAAACAGAATACAATGATTTGCAAATCCTTTTCAATCTATATTCAATTGAATAGACTGCAAAGACAAGATATTTAATGTTCGAATTGAGAAACTTTTTTATTTTTTTTTGCAAATAATCATTAACTTAGAATTTAATGGTAGCAACACATTGCAAAAAAGTTGACACGGGCATTTTTTACCACTGTGTTACATGGCCTTTCCTTTTAACAACACTCAGTAAACGTTTGGGAACTGAGGAGACCAACTTTTGAAGCTTTTAAGGTGGAATTCTTTCCCATTCTTGCTTGATGTACAGCTTAAGTTGTTCAACAGTCTGGGGTCTCCGTTGTGGTATTTGACGCTTCATAATGCGCCACACATTTTCAATGGGAGACAGGTCTGGACTACAGGCAGGCCAGTCTAGTGCCCGCACTCTTTTACTATGAAGCCATGCTGTTGTAACATGGCTGGGCATTGTCTTGCTGAAATAAGCAGGGGCGTCCAGGATAACGTTGCTTTGATGGCAACATATGTTGCTCCAAAACCTGTATATACCTTTCAGCATTAATGTTGCCTTCACAGATGTGTAAGTTACCCATGTCTTGGGCAATAATACACCCCCATACCATCACAGATGCTGGCTTTTGAACTTTGCACCTGTAACAGTCCGGATGGTTCTTTTCCTCTTTGTTCTAGAGAACACAACATCCACAGTTTCCAAAAAAAATTTGAAATGTGGACTCGTCAGACCACAGAACACTTTTACACTTTGCATCAGTCCATTTTAGATGAGCTCGGGCCCAGGTAAGCCGTTTCTGGGTGTTGTTGATAACCGGCTTTCGCTTTGCATAGTAGAGTTTTAACTTGCACTTAGAGGTGTAGCGATCAACTGTAGTTACTGCCAGTGGTTTTCTGAAGTGTTCCTGAGGCCATGTGGTGATATCCTTTACACACTGATGTCAGTTTTTGATGCAGTACCACCTGAGAGATCGAAGGTCCGTAATATCATCGTTTACGTGCAGTGATTTCTCCAGATTCTCTGAACCTTTTGATGATATTACAGACCGTAGATGGTGAAATCCCTAAATTCCTTGCAATAGCTGGTTGAGAATTGTTGTTCTTAAACAATTTGCTCACGCATTTGTTTACAAAGTGGTGACCCTCGCCCAATTCTTGTTTGTGAATGACTGAGCATTTCATGGAAGCTGATTTTATACCCAATCATGGCACCCACCTGTTCCCAATTAGCCTGTTCACATGTGGGCTGTACCAAATATGTGTTTGATGAGCATTCCTCAATTTTCTCAGTCTTTTTTGCCACTTCTGGCAGCTTTTTTGAAACATGTTGCAGGCATCAAATTCCAAATGAGCTAATATTTGCAAAAAATAACAAACTTTTCCAGTTCAAACGTTAAGTATCTTGTCTTTGCAGTCTATTCAATTGAATATAGGTTGAAAAGGATTTGCAAATCATTGTATTCTGTTTTTATTTTATGATTTGGGGTTTTGTATATGCTAAGGCTAAATCCCTCCTGAGTCTGTATCCCTCCAATACTAAATCCTGGACGTATGCATGTGTATAATGATAATAAAAGGCTTTTCTATTCTAAACAATGTAAACAATAGTCTTAAGGCTATATTATTTACCAATTACTCATTCATTGCCAAACACTGTAGACACTGATCCAATTAAAAGTAGTTTTTAGGAAAACCATTATTTATTTTGCAGCAGGACTGTGACACTGTTCTTTCACATCAGAAGGCTAAGCTAGCTACACAACAAATCAAGCTAACATTTGCTAACATACCATTCACACATTTCTAACCTACCGTTATTACTTACCGTTTCATTGTCTTCTCCATTGCCACAAATAGTAGGCACTGAACCAGCCATTAAAAGTAGTTTTTCGAAAAAGCCATCCTTATACTGGCGCAGACTTGTGAAGCAGGAATCCTCAAAGTGGTTTGCACACTCAAAGAGATATTTCTTCCCATTTGAGCGTACATTGCCACAAAACATAGAAGTTAGTGCCTGCAGGCACTTCTTACTTCTTCAGATGAGGCTGGAAGTTTATGTGTTGGTTAATACAACCAAAATCAGAGCATTTATGATCTTTGTGTCATACCTTGGGCATTATGTCGTGCGGACTAAAAACTGTTGTACATGAATTAAAAATGGCGGACTTCTCTGCCATCCCTGTGGAGGTTGGGGACATTGAACAGGAATGGGCAATGTTCAAAGCCTCTATTGCTAAAGCTGCAGCTGCGAGCTGTGGCCAGAAGGTCTTAGGTGCCTCAAGGGGCGGTAACCCTCGAACACCCTGGTGGACAGTGGTGGTCAGGGAAGCCGTCCGACTGAAGAAGGAGTCCTACCGGGGTATGTTATCCCAGGGGACTCCGGAGGCAGTTGCAAGGTACCGACGGGCCCGAAGGGCAGCGGCCGTGGCTGTGGACGAGGCTAAGCAGAGGGTGTGGGAGCAGTTCGGGGAATCCATGGAGAAGGACTATCGGGCGGCACCAAAGCTGTTCTGGAAGACCATACGGCACCTCAGGAGGGGGAAGCAGGGAACCATCCAAGCTGTGTACGGCAAGGATGGGACTTTGCTGACTTCAAGTGAGGAAGTCGTAGGGCGTTGGAAAGAGCACTTTGAGGAACTCCTGAACCCAAATACATCAGACACACCCTCCCTGATAGGAGCAGGGCCTGAGGATGATGGGGGATCGACGTCGATCTCTCGGGGTGAAGTCACTGAGGTAGTTAGACAACTCCACAGTGGCAAAGCTCCGGGGGTTGACGAGATCCGTCCAGAAATGCTGAAGGCTCTGGGTGTTGATGGGCTGTCTTGGTTGATACGCCTTTTCAACATTGCGTGGAAGTCTGGGACAGTGCCGAGGGAGTGGCAGACTGGGGTGGTGGTTCCCCTTTTCAAAAAGGGGGACCAGAGGGTGTGTGCTAATTACAGGGGTATCACACTACTCAGCCTCCCTGGGAAAGTTTACGCCAAGGTACTGGAAAGGAGGGTCCGGCCGATAGTCGAACCTCAGATTCAAGAGGAGCAATGTGGATTCCGTCCTGGTCGTGGAACAACTGACCAACTCTTCACGCTTGCGGGAATCCTGGAGAGGGCCTGGGAGTATGCCTATCCAGTCTACATGTGTTTTGTGGATTTGGAGAAGGCGTATGACCGCGTCCCTCGGGAGATCTTGTGGGAGGTGCTGAGGGAGTACGGAGTGAGGGGAACCCTGCTGAGGGCCATCCAATCTCTGTACAACCAAAGCGAGAGTTGTGTCCGGGTGCTTGGATGTAAGTCGGATCCGTTTCCAGTGGGGGTTGGTCTCCGCCAGGGCTGCGCTCTGTCACCTATCCTGTTTGTGATTTTCATGGACAGGATTTCTAGGCGGAGTCGTGGCCATGGCGGAGAAGTATACGTCTCGGGGGGCTAAAGGTTGCGTCACTGCTGTTTGCAGATGATGTGGTCCTGATGGCACCTTCGGTTCGTGACCTTCAGCTCTCACTGGATCGGTTCGCAGCCGAGTGTTCAGCGGCTGGAATGAGGATCAGCATCTCCAAATCTGAGGCCATGGTTCTCAGCAGGAAACCGATGGTTTGTACAGTCCGGGTAGGGGACAGGACTCTGTCCCAGGTGGAGGAGTTTAAGTATCTCGGGGTCTTGTTCACGAGTGAGGGAAAGATGGAGAAGGAAATCAGCCGGAGAATCGGAGCAGCTGGGGCAGTATTGCAGTCTCTCTGCCGCACTGTTGTGACGAAACGGGAGCTGAGCCAGAAGGCAAAGCTCTCGGTCTACCGAGCTATCTACATTCCTACTCTCACCTATGGTCATGAAGTGTGGGTAATGACCGAAAGAATAAGATCGCGGATACAAGCGGCCGAAATGAGTTTCCTCAGAAGGGTGGCTGGCATCTCCCTTAGAGATAGGGTGAGAAGTGCAGTCACCCGAGAGAGACTCGGAGTAGAGCCGCTGCTCCTTCGCTTGGAAAGGAGCCAGCTTAGGTGGTTCGGGCATCTCGTGCGGATGCCTCACGAGCGTCTCCCTAGGGAGGTCCTGGTTGCACGTCCCACTGGGAGGAGGCCCCCCGGCAGGCCAAGGACCAGATGGGGGGATTACATCTCCTCTCTGGCCTGGGAACGCTTCGGGATTCCCCAGGAGGAAGTCGCAAATGTTGCTCTGGAGAGGGAAGTCTGGGGGTCTTTGCTGGAGCTGCTGTCCCCGCGACCCGATTCCGGATAAGCGGTTGAAGATGGATGGATGGATGGACTCGCGCAAATTCCTTTGGATAAGTCTTTACCATATATGGAGATATCGACAAACGTCACAGGTCTTACAAAGTCACAGGACAGAGCAAAGTCCAAGTTGCTCGTTTGGTGGAAGTATGAAGGAAGGCCAAATTATTTTACAAATATCTCCACGGTTTGATTAAAATTTTTCAGGACTTATGCAGTTCCAAAATACACATAAGCAAGTACCATTGGGTTAGAAAAGTTGGTTTTGCATAATAGGGCCCCTTTAATGTTGCTATGGCTGCAGTTTTTATTTGTCTCCATGAACCAGGAAGTAGCCTGCTAAAGATGAGTGTTGGAGGGCTTTAATGAGTTCCTTTCTGTGTTTACATTGGTGCATCGGTTTTTATTGTAACCCCTTCCTAAAGTTTCTATGAAGACCAACTTGAACCAATTTCTCCCATAGAAAACCATGTATAGGGACGGCGTGGCGAAGTTGGTAGAGTGGCTGTGCCAGCAATCGGAGTGTTGCTGGTTACTGGGGTTCAATTCCCACCTTCTACCTTCCTAGTCACGTCCGTTGTGTCCTTGGGCAAGACACTTCACCCTTTGCCTCTGATGGCTGCTGGTTAGCGCCTTGCATGGCAGCTCCCGCCATCAGTGTGTGAATGTGTGTGTGAATGGGTAAATGTGGAAATAGTGTCAAAGCGCTTTGAGTACCTTGATGGTAGAAAAGCGCTATACAAGTATAACCCATTTATCATTTATTTACAATCCAATGAATCTGTCTAAACACCCAAAAATATTAACATAAAACTAAAAAATACAACTTTTTGACTTCAGATACAATCCTGATATTAGACACTTTAGTATCGGCCGATATAGATAATGATCCGACACAATATCAGCGTGTAGTGTGGAATGTTACAAAAGGTTTGATCAAGTGAAATTAGTCAAACAAACACCAATGATAGGTACGAAAAACACTAACATAATTATTATTAACTGATGGACTTATTATGCTGTCTTTAAGTTGAAGTGCAGTAGAAATTGATTTTTTGGCAACACGTAGTGGTCACAATAATTTATTAAACGGGTCACATTATGATTGTTTTTCTACATTCAAAACACTTCCTTAAGGTCTACATAACATGTAATGGTAGTTGTTTGGTCAAAATGTTGCATATATTATGTTTTACTGACCAGTTTCAAACCGCTTTTTGATCGTCTTCAGGATGCGCCGTTTTGTAGGCGGTCTTATTTACGTGCCTCCACTTCGACTGCGTCTTCTCCCCGTCAGCCATGTTGTAGTTTTTAGTGCTTCTGTATCGAATCTACTGACAGATATAATGTAGAACTATACGCTACTTCGTAGTAGAAATGACAACAGCGGAGGATTCATGTGCGTGTACGAACCAGTCTGCCCCACAACAAGAGGATAGAGAAAAAGAAGGAACTTACAGACTACAGCGTCAAACTACAATGGCGGACTCGCGCAAACCATATATGGCGATAGTTCAGAGGAAGTTTGAAGGAAGACGCGTTTGTTTTATCAATATCTCCACCATGCCTCAATGGTTTGATTTCAAATTCCCAGGACTTATGGAGATCCCAAATACACAAATACAGGTATCAGTAAGTAAGAGAAGTTGGTTTTATATAATAGCTTGAATGTCCGTTGAATGATGCGGACATGTTTGTTACTGAATCCTTTTTCATACACTTCTGCCTTAAAGGCCTACTGAAACCCACTACTACCGACCACGCAGTCTGATAGTTTATATATCAATGATGAAATCTTAACATTATAACACATGCCAATACGGCCGGGTTAACTTATAAAGTGACATTTTAAATTTGCCGCTAAACTTCCGGTTCGAAACGCCTCTGAGGATGACGTATGCGTGTGACGTAGCCCGGCGAACACGGGTATGCCTTCCACATTGAAGCCGATACGAAAAAGCTCTGTTTTCATTTCATAATTCCACAGTATTCTGGACATCTGTGTTCGTGAATCTGTTTCAATCATGTTCATTGCATTATGGAGAAGGAAGCCGAGCTAGCAAAGAAGAAAGTTGTCGGTGCGAAATGGACGTATTTTTCGAACGTAGTCAGCCACAACAGTACACAGCCGGCGCTTCTTTGTTTACATTCCCGAAAGATGCAGTCAAGATGGAAGAACTCGGATAACAGAGACTCTAACCAGGAGGACTTTTGATTTGGATACACAGACGCCTGTAGAGAACTGGGACAACACAGACTCTTACCAGGATTACTTTGATTTGGATGACAAAGACGCAGACGTGCTACTGTGAGTATGCAGCTTTGGCTTTTTTTGCGTATGTACGTAACTTTTTAAAAATATATAAGCTTTATGAACCTTGGGTTAGGTGAACGGTCTTTTGGGCTGAGTGATTGTGTGTGTTGATCATGTGTTTGAATTGTATTGGCGTGTTCTATGGAGCTAGGAGCTAGCAGAGGAGCTAGGAGCTAGCATAACACGTACCGTACCGTACGTGCGCGTACGTAACTTTTTAAAAATATATAAGCTTTATGAACCTTGGGTTAGGTGAACGGTCTTTTGGGCTGAGTGATTGTGTGTGTTGATCAGGTGTTTGAATTGTATTGGCGTGTTCTATGGAGCTAGGAGCTAGCAGAGGAGCTAGGAGCTAGCATAACAAACACGCAGGTGTTATTATGCAGGATTAATTTGTGGCATATTAAATATAAGCCTGGTTGTGTTGTGGCTAATAGAGTATATATATGTCTTGTGTTTATTTACTGTTGTAGTCATTCCCAGCTGAATATCAGGTACCGTGAGTATGCAGCCTTGGCTGCTAAACATTCGATAACTTGACCGTATGTGCGCGTCACGTACGTAACTTTTTAAAAATATATAAGCTTTATGAACCTTGGGTTAGGTAAACGGTCTTTTGGGCTGAGTGATTGTGTGTGTTGATCAGGTGTTTGAATTGTATTGGCGTGTTCTATGGAGCTAGGAGCTAGCAGAGGAGCTAGGAGCTAGCATAACAAACACGCAGGTGTTTTTATGCAGGATTAATTTGTGGCATATTAAATATAAGCCTGGTTGTGTTGTGGCTAATAGAGTATATATATGTCTTGTGTTTATTTACTGTTGTAGTCATTCCCAGCTGAATATCAGGTCACCCCCGGCTCTCACAGCATCTTCCCTATCTGAATAGCTTCAACTCCCCACTAGTCCTTCACTTGCACTTTACTCATCCACAAATCTTTCATCCTCGCTCAAATTAATGGGGAAATTGTCGCTTTCTCGGTCCGAATCTCTCTCACTTCATGCGGCCATCATTGTAAACAATAGGGAACGTTGCGTATATGTTCAACTGACTACGTCACGCTACTTCCGGTAGGTGCAAGCCTTTTTTTTATCAGATACCAAAAGTTGCAATCTTTATCGTCGTTGTTCTATACTAAATCCTTTCAGCAAAAATATGGCAATATCGCGAAATGATCAAGTATGACACATAGAATAGATCTGCTATCCCCGTTTAAATAAAAAAAATTCATTTCAGTAGGCCTTTAAGGACTTTGTATGTGTAAGTAATATACCACTATAATTATTTGTTTCCAATGACAAATGTGCTGTTTTAGACTGCAATATTGTTCAAAGAAGGACACGTTTTACCTATGTCTAGCTTGTGTGCTATTGCTTTCTTAGCTGTTGTGTAGCTGCTAGCTCCTGGTAGCCTATAGCCTATGATGAATTGACTAAAATACAAGAAAAAAACAAGCTTGTGTGCTTATTGGAGGCTGTCTAGCTTCGACTAAGTAAATGCCCTGCAGGACTGCTTGTTTCGGTCATTTTAGATGCAAACAGATATAATCCGTTTCTTGTTTTTTTGCTGATATCAGACCGATATCAATTTGGGATTGGCACATCCCTACACAAAACAATAATTATAGTTTTACATGCAAAAAAACAGTATGAAATGCATATGAATAATATATATAAATGCATATTTAACATCACTCTTACATTTGTTTTTGAATACTGTTGTTGGCGATAGTAGGAGTACTTCTCCTTGAATTCAATAGTTTTTCCTCTTCCTTTATCAACGTGCTGGCACTAACAGCTTTCTTTGGCCCCCGGTGGTTTATTTTGCAGAGACTGTCTGAAAGTTTATTACTCAACAATGACAGTTCCGCAGTGCACCTGAACGCCCCATTGCGTGAACAATGCTTGATTGATCCTGCTAGGACATAAGGAAAGTACACTGAGTTATTTGTCATTCTGTTTGCGCTCTATGAGCAAATACACCACACACTGATGATCTAAGGATTTTAAAAGAACCAACTGTAAATACTCACAGAGACAAATCTTTGCACAGTACTATTCTCAATATGATGGTTGTTGTTCAAATGTGCTCATTGCCAGGTCATGTGACGGATGTGTTAAGTGCCAGCAAGCCAGTGTTGACCTGTGTCGGCCTTGGCAGGCGAGCAGAGAAGAACTCCCGTGAAAGTGATCAGCAGATGCAGCAACAAGAAGTCAAAAGTCTCCATGAAGACGAAAAGAAGGACGACGTTTGGAGCCCTACTAACTGTTCTCAGCCTTGGCCGCCGCTCTACCACACTTGCCACCAGCCTGGTTGTGACTTGTGGGTCTGTGACGGCAACTTGTTGCTTCCTCGGGCGACAGAATGGGATCGTTTTGAGAGCTTGATTCAGGAACTGGACAGAAAGGAATCTCATCATCTTTCTCCCGAAGTGAGCGACCGAACCCCAAAAGACAAAGTAGGATGTTTTTTTTTAACATTGTCTTAATTAACTATACTGAATGTTGGAACTGTACGACTGCTTCATTCAGGAAATAAAGAGACTAAACACTCATCAGTCCCTTCAGGATTTTGCAGGTTTTTTTTGTTAAAACACCAAAATTTGAGGCAGACTTTTCAGAAAACTTGCAGCATTTTGAACCTTTTTTAATTTTTTTGAATATTTAAGCTACTTGTTACAACCCATGAAACACTTGCTATCAATGTTTTAAGTGTTCCTTGCAACCTTAGGCCCTTAAAGCACAGGATAAAGCACAAGAGTTCAAGACAAATCGTGAAACAAGTAATGTAATGATGTTTTACTCGTTTTATACCACACAGACTTAAAAGTAGAAAGTAAATGTATGGCAGTAAAAGCATATACTCATTGTCAAATTACTTTACTGTTTTAATTAGCTATAACTAATAATAGTATAGTATAATAATACTGTGATGAGGTGGAGACTTGTCCAGGGTGTACCCCGCCTTCCGCCCGAATGCAGCTGAGATAGGCTCCAGCACCCCTCGCCACCCCAAAAAGGGACAAGCGGTAGAAAACGGATGGATGGATGGATATAATAATGTAATCATAATTATGGAAAGAAACTACCAAAGGTTTCCTCAATGCCCGCTCACTGCAGACATTCTCCGTGTATATTTTATGCTTGTAAAGGGTTTGTCCATCTTAAACATTCATTTATGTTCCAACACAATTACCCCCGCACATTCAGAGCATTTGTGAACTGTTTAAAGCGATCTATAAAGAATTGTTTTGGTATTATTTTTGCATTTGTGCTCGGTTAGCATTGCAAATGAAAATATGTGCATGATAGCCTTACTCTGGATAAATAAATGTTAAATGAATGTATAAATACATGTGCACTAGGAAGTAAAAATGTTTATAGACTACATTACCCAGAAGGTTTAGCGCTGTAGACAGTAACATGAAGTAGATTCTAAGTGTGGGAAACAAACAATTGATCAACTGATCAATTGATTTGTTTGATCAACAAAACGTTGGTATATTGTTACACGTCTCTGTTTCTGTTTCGTCTACGCAAGGCACAAAACTAAGTTTTAATCGACCAGCACGTTTAAGAGGCGCTCAGAGACAAATTGTCAAAAATGACGCCGATTGCCAACATATAGCACGTTGCGGGCGTTGAACAACGGCAGGTTGGCGTGGCTCAGATGGTAGAGCTCCGTTACCAGCAACTTGAGTTTTCCAGGTTTGATTCAAGCTTCCGCCATCCGTTGTGTCCTTGGGCAAGTCACTTCAGCCACCTTGCTACCAATGTTGCTCACACTTGTGCATGAATGTGTATGGATATTTAGTGGCTATGCAGCTGTGGCTACAAATGTAGCTTGCAACCATCAATGTGTGAAGGTGCAATGAATAAATGATGGCTTCTCAGTTCTCTGTGAAGCGCTTTGAGTGTCTAGAAAAGTGCTACATAAATCAAATCCATTATTACAATTAACAAAGGCTGCACATAATTCATGGGGATTGGTTGAATTTGCGCGTATTGGCGAGATTGCAAATTCCTGGAAGGACTGACAAATAATAACACATAAAACATCCATCCGTCAGAAAACATTCCTTTTAATCTCCCTGTTTCGCAACAGTGTAACAGATTTGGAGCTTCAAGCACCCCCGTGGAGATGTTGCCGTCCATGAAGCTAGAACATAAAACAGGCTGTTTGGTGAGAGAACATCTGGGAATGGAGGTGTACTGTACATGTTCATGTTGTCCTCTGATTGTGTGTTTTGTGTTCATAGCTGGAACAGAATGGTCACGCGTCAAAACCAAGGCAGAAGGAGGACTTACCTGACGCTGACATAACGCCGACTGAGAGCACAGCAGGCCAAAAAGTAACAGCTTTCCTACACAAAACAGATAATATGTTGTCATTTATATCATATTACTACACTGTCTTTATGAGTATAATGGTACCTTGGTTTTCACACACACCACTTTTTTTATAGTAGAGTATTTCTTTTTCAGTAAAAAAATTAATGAAAGATTGCCAATATTTTGGTTTCTTATTTTCCAAACATTGCATGTACCAAACTAGGCAGTTTGTCCGTGTATCATTCCATGGAATTGAGTGTCCAAGGAGGAATCTACATGTCTATGTACTTTAATTTTAAGTACAACTGAAAATAATCTACCGTAGGACCAAAACTCTTTGATAAAGAAGGTGAGAAACACCAATGCATTTAAGAAAGAACTCGTATGGCGGTGCGCCCCCTCTCCTCTCCAATAAGATAAAAGTCATGTTAAATGTTAATTTATACATTTCATTCATCAAGCTATAATTATTCTCTATTTTCTGGAATACTACTTCAGTTTTCATATGACTCAATTTTTAGTCTGACCCTTTGGAACGGATTAGTAACAAAAACAGAGGTATTACTGTAGGAAGGAGGGCATCATTTTACAAGAATAAGTAATGATTGCAACATTACAGTCAGAATTATGCGCATGGGCGATGTGTGGGATGCTCGGCTCAGGGTGGCTTGAGGGTTCCTGGTACGGAAATTGCAGTTTTGTCAGTCTACCCCAGGTCAGATGTGGCTACAAATGTAGCTTACCACCATCTAAGTGTGAATAAATGATGGGTTCTCAGTTCTAACTAGAAAATTAGGAGTGTCCCTATCCCATATTTATACTGGATATCGGTCGGATATCAGCAAAACAAAAACAAGTTTCGGATTGTATGGGCTCGCATGTAAAATGTCCGATTTATAATCTGATACAAGCAGTCCTGCAGCGTGTTTACTTATGCAAAGCTCTACAGCCAGTTAACATCCAAATGTCCTCCAATAAGCACACGAAGTTGGTATTTTCTTGTGTGTTAGTCAAGTCATTTAAAAAATGGTAGGAAATAATCTACTAGGAGCTAGCAGCTACACAACAGTTGAGCAAACAATAGCACACTGTCACGATGGGGGGGGTCGCAGTTTGCTGCGGGGTCGTTCTCCCAGAAATGCAGACGGACTACTCCGGACATGGCGTGAAGGTAAAAACATGATTTATTCTTAACAAAATCAAAGGAGTACAAAACAGAAAGCAAGCCGACAGAATAATGTGCCTGATCGCACTCAAAGCTAAACTAAAACTTAGCATAAACTATGGATGAGAAAAACTTACTAACAGTAGCAGGAACAAACAAAAACTTACTTGTCAAGGCATGGAACGAGCAGAAAGAACAGAGGCATTGCATGAAACAAACAATGATGCCAGGCCGACTGACTGGCAAAGGCAGGCTTAAATAATGCCTCTGATTAGTGCTCGGGTAGCAGGTGAGCAGCCGAACACTAATCAGAGACAGGTGAACATAATTAGCAACCATGGCAACCAAAACAAACTCAGGGAGGTGCACACACAGGAACTAAGGAGTCCAAAACTAACAGAACATAACTACACAAAACATGATCTAGACCACAGATCATGACACACACAAGTTAGACATACTGTACGTATTAAAGGCCCGATCTACTAATAGTTTGCGTGTATCAAAACATGTGCAAACTTGATAGCACACGCTAAGCCGATCTACTAAACTTGTGTGTGGAGGATTGCATCTCTTCAGTAAAACAAAATAAGGAGTGCAATCCATTTAGGGTGTCTGTCTATTGCGTTTTGACTTGGTAAAGGTGTTGTGATCCCAATATACGGAAGAGAGCAGGAAGCTTGCAGGTAAGACGATTATTTAGTTCCAATAACGAGGCAAAATACAAAACAGCGTGCCACTGGAAAGTACACGTGAAGCGCAAGGCAAAAACCTAGCTTTTAGCACAGCGTAGTAAGTCTCAAAGGTCTTAGCGTAACAACGAACAAGAAACATGAGTCGTGGCATAAAAGGAACAAGAAAACACGGCAGTCGCCAGTGGCAAACAAGGAACCCGCAAGAACTGGGGGGTGAGACCATACTTGCCAACCCTCCCGATTTTCCCGGGGGACTCCCGAATTGCAGTGCCCCTCCCGAAAATCTCCCGGGGAAACCATTCTTCCGATTTCCACCCGGACAACTATATTGAGGGCGTGCCTTAAAGGCACTGCCTTTAGCGTCCTCTACAACCTGTCGTCACGTCCGCTTTTCCTACATACAAACAGCGTGTCCCTGTCACATGATATATGCGGCTTTTACACACACATGAGTGAATGCAAGGCATACTTGATCAATAGCCATACAGGTCACACTGAGGGTGGCCGTATAAACAACTTTAACACTGTTACAAATATGCGCCACACTGTGAACCCACACCAAACAAGAATGACAAACACATTTCGGGAGAACATCCGCACCGTAACACAACATAAACACAACAGAACAAATACCCAGAACCCCTTGCAGCACTAACTCTACCGGGACGCTACAATATACACCCCCGCTACCACCAAACCCCGCCCACCTCAAGAGTGTCCGCCCTGAGATCGGTAGGTTGTGTGTTCAAACCCCAGCCGAGTCATACCAAAGACCCATTACCTCCCTGCTTGGCATTCAGCATCAAGGGTTGGAATTGGGGGTTGAATCACCAAAATGATTCCCGAGCGCGGCCACCGCTGCTGCTCACTGCTCCCCTCACCTCCCAGGGGGGTGAACAAGGGGATGGGTCAAATGCAGAGGACAAAATTCACCACACCTAGTGTGTGTGTGACAATCATTGGTACTTTAACTTTAACTTTAAAGGATGTACAAACTGCAGTAGCGCAGAAATAGCTGTGAGAACAGCTTCGTCCTACGCATGCTTGTAAACATATATGGGCTGTCAAAAATGAAAATATTAGATGTATTGTTATTTCAGCAATACCATTTTATAATTTTATAGCTGCTCGATGACTTAAATTCAGTTGATGCGTTTTGGTATCTTTTAATGACGTTCGTTTTTCCATCTTAAAATAAACTTCCTGCAATATGCACTTTCTTGCGTCTGGCACATTCCAACAGACGCTCACAGTTAGTGCCGGCATCTCGCAGGGAGCAGCTTCAGCTCGCTAAAAAGTGGGTTCCATTATAGATGCACTGCATGACTGTTTCTAAAATGCCCATAAAAAGTGGTACAAGTCTTCTGCATGTTTCAAAACGCCACAGGCAGGAGGAGCATGATGATAGTTCCTTTTACGTCTACCAGCGATTAAAAGGCAAAGTTCCACTGTTAAGAAAAAGATACCAACAGTTGTATAAATTATTTGATTCCAACTAAAAAAATAATTTAACAGTATGGTTGAAAATGAACAATAACAACACAAAAAAAATTGCAATAAAAGATTAAAAAGACAAAAGTCAACTAAAATAGTTATCAGCATTGTCCAGTCCTCTCGTGCTGCGTGTCCATGCTCCTCCATCGCGACACCCTTTTCTGCCTTCCCCCTGTGCCTCCTGCAGGTATTTAAATAACAACTCCCAGTCTCCTTCTCCAATCACATCGCTTCATTGTTAATTGTCACAGCTGTCCCCAATCAGTCCACCTAACAGTTTAGGGAGAATGACAGCAACCCTACTAAAACATGCACTTTGACAAGCTACAAATCTACAAACGCCACACTATGGTTAAAACTGCTTAACAATAAAAGCACACAATTATATATAAAAAAAATATATACATAAAAAATACCGGTACCAAAATATTGGTATCGGGACAACACACTAATATATATATATATATATATATATATATATATATATATATATATATATATATATATATATATATATATATATATATATATATATATATATATATATATATATATATATATATATATATATATATATAAACACACTAAGTGAAATATAAAAACACACTTAAAACATCCCCTCTTGGTGAACTGAGTGTGACAATAACATGAATGTAAAGTAAATGACTGTCTCCATGGTGTACACACAAAAACCTCATTCAAATCTGCACAACTTTTGCATTTGTTATCAGTTCTACATGCCGTCTTAGTAGATCACACACAACACACACTCGCAGTACACACAATTTTAAAGTTTGCACACGTTGTTTAGCACGTGGTATTTGGATCTTAGTAGATCAGGCTCCTGGTGTACTATATTCAACAGTATTGCAGTTTAAAACAGCACACTTGTCAATATGAACGAGTAGCCAATAATTATAGTGGCATATTACTCGTACAAAGTGTCCATGGCAGAAGTGCATAAGAAAGTATCCAGTAACAAACGTGTCTGCATCATTCAATGCACTGCATCATGAGCTTAACTTAATGAATTATTGTGGTCAAAAAACAATCGCCACTTTGCTCTAAGTTAAAGACAGCACAAGTCTATACCAGACAGTTTATACCAGGGGTCGGCAACCCAAAATGTTGAAAGAGCTATATTGGACCAAAAACACAACAACAAAAATCTGTCTGGAGCCACAAAAAGTTAAAAGTCTTATATAAGTGCTATAATGGAGGCAACGCATTATATACAGTAAGTGTCTATATTAGCCTACTATCGAAATGACTATGTGTCGCAGGCTGACACGAATCTTCGTTAACAGAAATGTTGAAATGTAATATTTATTCTACACATGTTTACAACATTGGAAAACATTAGTAAAACTTCTCAGAGGATGAGATAACTCCTGGAAATTACTGGCTTAGATTGGCTTAAGCAAAAGATGTGTGTGTCCAAGAAAACGGCAGGCTGTCTTTTTCTAGTGTATTTATTACAATCTTTGCAAGCCGAGTAACGTTTGCTGTGGTCTGGAACAACATGGCACACTAACAAATATAATGCAAATATAAATTAAATACACAGAGGACATAAGTAAAAGAAATCAAATGAGCTCAAATATACCTACAAACGAGGCATAATGATGCAATATGTACATACAGATAGCCTAAAAAGCATGTTAGCATTGATT